>NC_083237.1:12666981-12869481 GCF_032191835.1 Heteronotia binoei | reverse complement strand
TTCCCCAGTTTTCTTCAGTTTAAGCCTGAATTTTGCAATGAGTAGCTCATGATCTGAGCCGCAGCCAGCTCCAGGTCTTGTTTTTGCTGACTGCAAGGAGCTTCTCCATCTTTGACTGCAGAGTATATAATCAATCTGATTTCTGTGTTGCCCATCAGGTGATGTCCACGTGTAGAGTCGCCTTTTAGGTTGTGGAAAGAGGGTGTTCACTATGACCAGCTTGTTCTCTTGACAAAACTCTATTAGTCTTTGCTCAGCTTCATTTTGTTCTCCAAGGCCAAACTTGTCAGTTGTTCCGGTCACCTTTTGGCTTCCCACTTTGTCATTCCAGTCCCCTATGATGAGGACATCTCTTTTTTTGGTGTTAATTCTAGAAGGTGTTGTAGATCTTTATAGAACTGGTCCACTTCATCTACCTACCTATGGCTTTTTTTTGTAGCAGGAAGTCCTTTGCATATTAGGCTACACCCCCCCCCCCCCGATGTAGCCAGTTATATCTCTGCTACCTAATGTTAACTAGATACACACGTGGCCTGGCCCAACATGGCCCGGCCCGGCCCAACCCGACATGGCCTGGCCCAACAAGGTCTCAATTATGTCAGATCCGGCCCTCATAACAAGTTTGACACCCCTGACCTAGAGGGCATGTTTTCTTTTTCTCCCAAGCAGGGCTGGATTAACAATTAGGCCAAGTAGGCACTTGCCTATGGGCCCCCATGCCTTTAGGGGCCCCGGGCCAGCTTTTCCCCCTGCTTGCAGCCCTCCCAGCCTGCACGCGCAGCCAGCAACCGAGTCGCTCTTTGTCTGACTTACCTGGTGAGGCTGCTGCTGGCGCCGTTGCCAAGTTTGCCTCTCTATGCCTCTCCCCTGCAGCTTTGTCAAAGGGGCTTTTGAGAAGGCGCCTGCAGGCTGCAGTGGGGGCTGTGAATGGTGGGGCGGGTGCTCAGCCTCTGAGATAATTTGTGAGGGGCCCGAGATTTCAACTGCCTAGGGGCCTCCACAGGGTTTAATCCGGCTCTGCTCCCAAGAAGGAATGCAAGATGTACTCTGAAAGGAGGGTAAAAGTGAATAAAGTTTAAGGTCAGAATTGGTGAGCTTTCTTTTGGCATTCTAGACCCTGACCTTTTGTCTGTTTCATTCTATAAAAGAAGAACATGAGTCAGCAGTGTGATGCAGTGGCTAAAAAGCAAATTCAATTTTGGGCTGTATCAAAAGAAGTACGGTAAGAAGGATATAGACAAGCTGGAACGTGTCCAGAGAAGGGCAACAAAGATGGTGAGGGGCCTGGAGACCAAGTCCTAAGAGGAGAGGTTGCAGGAGCTGGGTATGGTTAGCCTGGAGAGGAGATGACTGAGAGATGATATCATCACCATCTTCAAGTACTTTTGTTGCCCCAGAAGGTCGGACCAGAATCAAGAAGTTGAAATTAAATCAAAAGAGTTTCCAGCTAAAACTTTCTAACAGAGTGGTTCCTCAGTAGGCTCCTGATGGCACCTGGGAGTGGTGGTGGTTGTTTTTGGCCCCTCTGTGACAGTGTTGGGCTGGATGGGTCACTGGCCTGATGCAACATGGCTTCTCTTATGTTCTTATACTGGGCTCTCCTTCCTTACGAAAAAGCAACCCAGTATCTCTGTTGTGTTGTGGATCTTTGTTGGGAGGCTGAAGACTGACCCTCGAATGTGTCATCTTTCAAGGGCCTTTATGAAATGTGGTTGGGAAAACATGAACAGCCAGACAAGAATGATGTAATAGGTATCTCCGGAAAAAGCCAAGGCGCACCAAATTCTTCCGTCAAGTAGTCGTGGCCGAGTGGTTAAGGCGATGGACTAGAAATCCATTGGGGTCTCCCCGCGCAGGTTCGAATCCTGCCGACTACGGTATTCATTTCGTTTTCCGTCCTCGTGAGTTTTAATTGTCTTGTATGCGTTTTAGATTCTTCCTGACTTCAAAAGCTTTTGTTTTCACACCTTTTAAAATCTACCCTTTCTAAAACATGGACATTTGTTTGCTCCACTGTTTGGTTTGCGCAAAGACACTGCAAACCTTCTAGACTCACAAATCAGGCGCGAATCTCTCTTTCTTCTGTCTGCTCTGCCTGGTTTATGCGTTCTCGATACCTGGCGTGGGAAACTGGAGAGCATCCGAAATTCGCCTCTGCTACCGGGAAATTTCAGGGATTGGCTTGATCACCAAAACGGTAAGGTGCAAAGTCCAAGATCACAACCCACCCATTTAAACTCCTGCATCGCTTCCATCTAGACCACCCTTTGGCTCCCCCTAGAGGGGGGCGTGAGTGCTTTCATGCCTTCAGAGGCCCAAAACGGAATCCCCCAAACGGATTAAGGAGACCCTTTCTGGGGTCCCCGTGGCGCAGAGTGGTAAAGCTGCAGTATTGCAGTTGGAGCCCTCTGCTCACGACCTGAGCTTAATCCCAGCGGAAGCTGGTTCAGGTAGCCGGTTCCAGGTCAACTCATCCTTCCGAGCTCGGTAAAATGAGTCCCCAGCTTGCTGGGAGAGAAAGTGTAGAGGACTGGGGAAGACAATGCCAAACCACCCTGTAAAAAGTCTGCCGTGAAAACGTTGTGAAAGCAGCGTCACCCCAGAGTCGGAAACGATTGGTGCTTGCACAGGGGACCTTTCCTTTTTTCTTCTGTGGTCCATCAGTGGTCCATCTATTCCAGCATCAAGCCTCCAGAGGCCACACAGACAAGGCAATGGAAGCCAAAGCATCTCTCTGCCGCTACCCCTCCCCCAGAAACTGGTATTCTGCCTCTGAACATGGAGGTTCTATTTGACCCATCACAGAGAGTGGCCTTGGAGGGACCGAAGCTCTTCTCTGGAAAGTCCTGTCTTCTCTGAAACCCAGACGCAAGAGCAGAGGTGTGCTTAACATAAGAGCCGCATGGAATAAATGTCAGAGACCTGAGAGCCGCAAGACATGAACGTCAGATGTTTGAGAGAGGGAGGAAGGGAGGCAGGAATAGATGGGGAGGGAGAGGTGGAAAGAAAGCAACTTTAAATGCATTCTCCAAGCTGCCAGCCAACAGGGCAGTGGGGGCTTGGAGAGCCACACAATATGTGTGAAAGAGCCACAGTTTGGCCACCCCTGAACTAGAGGGGGAAAGTGCAAGAGTCCAGTAGCACCTTAAAGACTAACAAAACGTGTGGCAGGATAGGAGCATTCGTGAGTCATTGCTTGCACACGTGCTCTGTCTGAAGAAGCGAGCAGTGACTCAGGAAAGCTCCCATCCTGCCCCACATTTTGCTAGTCTTTCAGGCGCCCCTCGGCTCTCTTGCTCTTTTCTACTGCTTGCTTCCCCTTGTTCAGAGAGTGACCCGTTTGGGTAGGGAGGGAGGCGGTGTCTCCCCCACGTCCAGATCCGCTTTGGTTTGTGTGGTTCTCACTTTGCCATTTGACTCCCAGGGTGTACAAGATTCTCCAGCGTGCTCACAGCCGTGCGTTTCCTTGAGCGCTGGTTTGAATAGGCACAGTGGAGAAATACAAAGATCCAAAGGACCTTTTTTCCTGCTGTCCCGATTCAAAATATGTAAGAAAAATTAAAATCCGGTTTCAAGCAGGCGTTGGTGGTATAGTGGTTAGCATAGCTGCCTTCCAAGCAGTTGACCCGGGTTCGATTCCCGGCCAACGCAGTACATCTTTTGCCAAAGTCTTTCAGATTTCTTGAAGGTTGTATTTTTAGAGCTTGGGGGGGGGGGGGGGGGAATGATACCTGATCTGCTGCCTAGGGGTACACGCACATAGGAGGTGAAAGAGAGATGGTAAGGGCTTCTGGGAGCAGGTTTTCTCAAGCTCGCAACCGCTTGGCAGCATCTGTCTTTGCCGCAGGAGAGAGATCGAAAAACCCTCTTTGGGTTCTTTCCTCTCCACATTACCCTGAGCAGCGATCAGGCTCTGAAAGCAGAACTCAGTTTACAGGTTGGGAAAACGAAGCAATGGGATAGGATTAGAATGTGGTGCTGGCAGATCAATAATGTGGGAGACAAGGATGGAGAACATGTATTGGGGCTCTTGCGTCGAAAAGCTGAACAGCTGTTTCCTCGTTAGTATAGTGGTAAGTATCCCCGCCTGTCACGCGGGAGACCGGGGTTCGATTCCCCGACGGGGAGAAACAAGGTTTTTTTTTTTTCCCCCTCCTCTAACTAAAATAATAACTTTTAAAACCAAGCCTCATTTTGGGCAGGAGCAGAACGCCAGAACCTCTAAATTTTATTGAACTCTTTCTTACCCCTCCCCCTCAATGCTTGCTTCTGGGCTCCGTTATTCAAACTCTCTGTGAAAACGTTGCTGAACTCTTAAAATCTGAAAAACTTTCTAATATTTCCCCCCACAAAAAATGGGGAAATAACCAAAACATATCAAGCAGACAGATGGAAATCTTCACAGTGCCACTGTGGCCACATAGGAAAAAGTAATTTTGAATATTATGATGGGAGTAAGATTTTATGATGACCGTTATAATTCAAGAAGAATTTTAAGGTAGATGCTGAGCTGATATAATTTAGTACACCTTCTGGTGATGTCGGGGGTGTGTGGCATATGCAAATCAGTTCTGCAAATGAGTGGTGTGAATGAGCTCTGGCACCTCTTTTTCTACAAAATAACCCCTGTTTAAAACCATCCTTGTGTGGTTAGTTACAAATTACTATAATCACACAATTACCTTATCTATCTATCTATCTATCTATCTATCTATCTATCTATCTATCTATCTATCTATCTATCTATCTGTCTGTCTGTCTGTCTGTCTGTCTGTCTGTCTGTCTGTCTGTCTGTCTGTCTGTCTGTCTGTCTGTCTGTCTGTCTGTCTGTCTGTCTGTCTGTCTGTCTGTCTGCCTGCCTGCCTGCCTGCCTGCCTGCCTGCCTGCCTGCCTGCCTGCCTGCCTGCCTGCCTGCCTGCCTGCCTGCCTGCCTGCCTGGTATATTTCTATTCCGCCCATTCCCCATAGGGCTCAGAGTGGAGTACAACATATAATAAAACAAGAAAATACAATAAAAAACATTTTATAAATGAACAACTCAGCAGTGATTGCTAATAGGCATATATGTGGTTGTTAATAGGCATATATTTTTACCCCCTGACATGGATAACCCAGGCTACACTGATCTCAGAAGCAAAAAAAGGTTGGGCTTTGTCAGTACTTAGATGGGAGACCTCCAAGGAAGACGGAGATTGCTACACAGAGGCAGGCAACAGCAAACTGCATCGGAACCTCTCTTGTCTTGAAGATCCCGCAGGGCTGCCATAAATCAGATGTGACTTACGAGAAGTAGTGCATTCTAAAATCTGAAATTGCAACGCTCCCCTAGAATCGCTCATTTCACAAAATACTACTTTCCCCCTCTCAAAATGTGGCAGTTGGAACTGGGACACTCATACAGGCATCCTAAGAATATATTCCTGGAAATAAACCCTGCTGAATAAACTCAAGTACAATTTTAGTAGACCTACTTGGAATTTCTCCCACTGGTTTAAATTCCTGGCTCAGCATGAAAACTCAGTAGGTGACTTCAGGTATTTCCGTCTCAGCCAAAATCTACCTTGCAGGGTTGGTGTGAGAATGAAATGAAAGATGGGAGAGAAATGCACCCTGCCTTGTGTTCTTTGGCCTCCTCCCCCCCATCTTCCAGGGAAGGAAAGAAAGAGCCAGAGGCTTCCTTTGCCCAGTTCCCTGGATCCCATGGGAGAAATACAAAGAAAGCATCCTTAAGACCAATGAGTCCTAACATTTTAAGCATGTTTTAATTTTTTAAAAAATATATATTTGTGTTTGCCTGTGTTCATTATAAAATTAATATCTCTGCTACCTAATCTTAAATGGCCGACCCGACATGGCTCGGCCCAACCTGACATGGCCCGACCCAGCAAGCTCTCATTTATGTCAGATCCAGCCCACGAGTTCGAATCGACACCCCTGAGTAGAGGATCTGCCTAATCCATTTTTGCTTCAACCTACATTGGTCAATGAGGTAGTAATTACTGCAAAAGCACCATGAGTCTTCCTCTACCACAGGACCACAGGGTTTCAAGGTGGTTTGCCATGTGGTCTTCCTCTGCGTAGCAACCCAGGACTTCCTCAAGAGTCACCCATCCAGTTAAGGGAAGGGGGCTTTCCACAGAACAAACAAATGCAGATTGCATTCATGCAAGGTGATCAAAAGGATTGGCAGGGCGGAGGCTTACCCCCAAGCCCGAGGCAGGATGGCAAACTATGAGACATGCAGAGAAAATCATCAAAAGGTAATCAGCTCATCTGGCTTGCTTGATGGTTAATTAGATTTTGCATTCAGGAAGTCTTACATTGCTGATTAAATTATCTTGATAGACTAAGGTGGGGACCTGGCTTTGCAAGCCCCCCCCCCCCGGGGCAGTGTCTGTCAGATGTCCATGCAATGTCCCAACAGTGAATC
Organism: Heteronotia binoei; assembly: GCF_032191835.1. Taxonomy (NCBI): domain Eukaryota; kingdom Metazoa; phylum Chordata; class Lepidosauria; order Squamata; family Gekkonidae; genus Heteronotia; species Heteronotia binoei. The sequence goes on along the minus strand of NC_083237.1, from coordinate 12,863,051 downwards.
AGTCTCCTGTCCAAGGTTTTGGCCACTTATTAGCATAGCCTGAGGAAAGCCTTGAGTTCACCTTCTCCACCCTCCTGTGATTCCTTCTGGCGTTTTGACTGGGTCACCTATAAAACTTCTGTGCCAGCCATTCGTTTAGCATTTATTAGGAGAAAATGTATTCAATCAATCCATTGGTTGTTTTATCTCATGCTAATTATTCCATAGATAGAGCTGTGAAGCTCTGTAAGACCTGGACATCTCCCAGAATTACAGCTGATTCTCCAGACAACAGTTTCCCTGAAGAAAAAAGTTGCACTGGAAGATGGGTTCTGTGGTATTATGCTCCATTGAGCTCCATTTCCTCTGCAAAGACTACCATCCCCAGGATCCACCACCAACGTTTTCAGGATTTTTGCAACCTAGAGTTGGTTATCCTGCATATAAACTTAATGATTTCAGGGGCTTTTATCCATAGAAGTGAACATTACAAACATAAGAGAAGCAATGTTGGATAAGGCCAATGGCCCATCCAGTCCAACATTCTGTGCCATCAGGAGGTCCATCAGAAGGACCAGGAAGCCCTCCCACTGTGGCCCCCCAAGTACCAAGAATACAGAGCATCACTGCCCCAGACAGAGAGTTCCATCAATATGCTGTGGCTAATAGCCACTGATGGACCTCTGCTCCGTATGCAGTCCCTTGATAACAGTATATCAGAATAATGTTTATGTATTGATATACTCAAACAAGGGATATTAGCTGTTTATCTTGTTACATATACTAAACCCATCTTCCACTATATTTTAATATATTTCTGTGTTGCCCATCAGGTGATGTCCACGTGCAGAGTCACCTTTTAGGTTGTTGGAAAGGGGTGTTCGCTATGACCAGCGTGTTCTCTTGGCAAAACTCTATTAGCCTTTGCCCGGCTTCATTTTGTTCTCCAAGGCAAAACTTGTCAGTTGTTCCAGTCACCTTTTGACTTCCTACTTTGGCATTCCAGTCCCCTATGATGAGGAGGACATCTTTTTTTTTTGTGTTCATTCTAGAAGGTGTTGTAGATCTTCATAGAACTGGTCCACTTCAGCCTCTTCTGCATCAGTGGTTGGGGCATAGACTTGGATTACTGTGATATTGAATGGTTTGCCTTGGATACGGACCGAGATCATTCTGTCATTTTTGAGATTGTATCCCATTACTGCCTTCTTCACTCTCTTGTTAACTATAAAGGCCACACCATTTCTTCTTCGGGGCTCTTGGCCACAATAATAGATGTAGTGATCCTCTGAGTTAAATTCACCCATTCCCGTCCATTTTAGTTCACTGATTCCCAAGATGTCGATGTTCAGTCTTGCCATCCCTTGTTTGACCACATCTAGTTTTCCTTGATCACACTACAGATGCTAATTTCCTGCCCCTAAACATTCATCCTCTGATCAAGCTCATTACATTTTGCCTGTATCTGGAGAAGTGTGCTTGCACACAAAAGCTTACATCTGGAATCTAACTTTGTTGTTTTTCAGGGTGCTACTGGACTCAAACTTTTTGTTCTACCTTTTTCATTGCATCCTTATCCCTTTCTTGCGACACCCATCTCACCTTCTGAACAGGGATATCTCTATTTGTATCATTACAAAGGGATCTTTGACTCTTGGAGGTTTATGCCCTGCAAATCTTGTTGGTGTCTAAAGTGAAATTTAGATTGAAATGTAGAGCGTAGGTTGACACTTATGCCACAAATACTTACCTGTGGGACCAGGTGATGTGGGCCTGGGTAGCTCAGTTGGTAGAGCATCAGACTTTTAATCTGAGGGTTCAGGGTTCAAGTCACTGTTCAGTCATAAAGGTCTGTTTTTGACAAAAACAAGCACGTTTGCTTTACCTGCTTCAGTTTATTTTTCCCTCCCCATCTCTCCATATCATTTCATTATTATTTGTGACATGTCATTGCTTGGCTGTTACCTTTATAGCGGCTAATGGTCCCAAGGGGGGTACCGGTGCTGACATGCGTAATGGTGTGGTTACTGCAATAATGTCTTACTGTCTGCTCACGTGTGAACTATGTATTTTTACTAAAACAATTGATTTTGCTTGATTTTATTTTGTTGCATGCAACCGTTCCTAAAATTTTGAAAAAAAAAATGATGACTTTATACTTTCCTCTTCACCCTTTTTTCCTTCTGTATCCCCTTTTTCTTTTGATTTTTTTTAAAAAAAAGTTTAAAACTGATAACGGTGTGGTTACAACAACCCAGCAACCAAGTGATAGAAAGCAGCTGGTTCAATAGTTTAGCTGGAGAACCTTAGAATATGCTATAAAAGTAGACATGGGAAATGTCAAACTATATAGTCAATGCCTTATATGTTATATGAAGAAAGTCTGTAATACTTTGCTACTGTATAGCATTTGGGGTTTTTTGGGGGTTTTTGTAGACCAAATTTTTATTATTTTTGCAATATATTGAAAAATATACTTCAATCAAAACCCAAATATAGTCAGCCAATACATTACAAATTTTCCTCTCCCCCCCCCCCCCTCATTTGTTTTTTTGAGTTATTTGTATGATATTGGAAAACCCAATAAAGTCGTTTTTGGTTTTAAAAAAACCCAAACCCACCCCCTCCAATGATCTTTTCAGTGTGTGCAGGCCTCCAATTCAGGGGGAGCTCACAGGAGCACAGCTCCTGAACCTTTCTGAGAGTCCCACCTCCTCCTTCTGAGAGTTCCACCTCCTTGTCCATTGAATAGTATGCGCAGCTGCATAACAATCCCTAGATGAGCTCCACCACCTATCTTTCTACAAAATGACCCTTGAATGTGTGGATCCATCTCTAGAAACTTATCAAAACAATTAGACTAGTACCTGGAGAAATATACAACAGTACATTTCCTGTTCTGAGAAAGTGCCTCACCAAAGCATAACTTTTGAGGATTTGTATAAGCTAGAACAAGTAAAAATTTTTAAAAAAAATAGTGTGAAGGGTCGTTCTGAGATTAAAATAATGTTTTGAGCCCCGTCACTTTGCATTGATGCGCATAGGCGATGGTGATGGAGGGGACACTAAATATTCCGTGTGTTTTTTAAAGGTCGAGGATGGGGTGCAGTTACATCAATATACACAAAAAAAATCCATTTTGAATTAGTTTCAGAGGACAGTTGTGTCTATCTGCAGCAGAGCAGCTAGATCCAACAAGGTTATTGACGTGTAAACTTCCAAGGGTCAAAAATTCTCTGAAAAGGGTTATTTGATTAAGGGAACGTTGACTCTTGAACGTTGACTCTTGAATCTAAAAAAAAAAGTTCTGTTCGTTTCTAAAGTGGTAACCGGACTCAAATTTAGGCATTTTTAAAGTAATCCCCTTTTTGACAGATGGGACATATATGTTAGATGACATGAGAAACTTGCTCTTCACCAAGGTAGTGTGGCCGAGCGGTCTAAGGCGCTGGATTTAGGCTCCAGTCTCTCCGGAGGCGTGGGTTCGAATCCCACCGCTGCCAAGTGCTGTTTTATTTCAGGACGATTCTCGAGCGTGACTTTCATTCCTACTTAGCCGCCCTAGACTAAGGCGCCTTCACCTTGCAGTGACTCTCACCGACTGGAGAAGGGGTTAGGACAGTGAATACAGGTTTACAACCCCCATCGGCCTTCGCCGGCTTTATGGGGTTTTCCTTTAGGGGGAACAGCACGTTTTTGCTTTTAGAGGTCACGGACAAGGAAGTATTAACGACGTGTCCAGCCCCGTCTACTTCTACAGGGAGAAAGTACAAGCCAAAGAAGTCAGAGCTGGGCTTCCTTTGTGCTTACCGGCTACAGGACAGACGGGCATGCAGAGCTATTGATTCCCCCACTCTGAGTTCACTTTGCCTCCAGAGTCCAAAAAGGTGGAAGGGTAAAGCAAATGTACTGCATAACAGAAGGCTGTAAGCAAAAGTGCCCGGCTAGCTCAGTCGGTAGAGCATGAGACTCTTAATCTCAGGGTCGTGGGTTCGAGCCCCACGTTGGGCGCGTGTAATTTTATTTCTTTTAAGACTTCACTGAAACACAGTATGGTTTCCTGATACGATAGGCTCCTTAATTTTTTTTTTTTAATTGCAGGGTGATAGATATTGGCTGCCACACACATGGAGCTAAAATGAAGGCAATAGTTCAGCTCCGACTTCTAGGATCTTACATCCAGTTATTCAGATTGCCCCTTAAAGCACATTTTCCTGATCTGGAGTAGGAAGAAGGACTCCATGTTCATTTTAAGAACTCGAGTTTTGTCCAATGTATTAAAGAATCTGACTCAAGTCCAATAGTTGTTTCCAGTGGGTTGAAGAACAAACAATTGCTATCTTGTGGACCTTTCCTGCGTCCACACCGAATTGGAATTGAATTTTTAGGGACTGCCCCCCTTTACCAGCCTCCCTCTCTGATCTCAAGTAGATAGAAGAAGAAAACTTCCATGCTATCTGTAATTAAAGTTTTCACTTGCAGAGCTGGCGAAAGGATGGGTGGATTGTTGGGTTATTATTCAGCCCTGGGATGTGTGGGCATCAAACGACTAGTCTATATGATAAGAGAAGTCTCTCTTTGGGGTTTACTGAGTATCCAAGTGGAAATTCTTGAAAAAAGCATTGCATAACCAAAATTTAATGGTCATAGTCCATGCTCTCATTTCAAACTACTCTTTTCAGTAATTATGGTCAATGCAAAGTACTCCTTTCAGTAGTTATGGTAAATGCAAAGTACTCCTTTCATTGGTAAATGCAAAGTACTCCTTTCAGTAATTATGGTAAATGCAAAAGTAATCCTTTCATCTGGCAAATGCAAAATGCTCTTTTCAGTAGTTATGATGAATGCAAAGTACACTTTTCACTGGGAAATACAAAGTAATCCTTTAATGCATTTGTTCAGTTGTTCTGATCTTACTGCTTGTGAGCTGCCCTGAGCCTACTTTGGCGGAGAGGTGGGATATAAATCCAATAAACCTTAAATGATAAATGCACAGTACCAAGTTTCCTAGGTCTGCTGTAGATGTTGCCAAAACCAAAGGGATTGGTGTTCAGAAAAGAAAGGCAGAGGGAGGAAAGGAGGAAGAAGACAGAACGAGGCGAACCAGCTGAGGAGGGACAACGGGAAATAGAGAAAAAGAAACGGCAGGAAAGGCAACACAGGAGTCAATGCGGAGACGCCTTTGAATTTCGCAACACCCGCTATCAGAGGAATGCAGCCTTTGCACTAATTTGGGTGTGATCTCAACAGGAAGGTCTACTCAGAGACTTGGGCGAGGGTACCAAAACAAGGCCTTCCCAATGAAATTCAATCTCACTGTCTCTTGGCAAGGTCAAATGGTTGAATGGCTGACAATTAACAAAAGACAAATTGAATAATACTGATATGAGAGGGGAAATGGTTTAGCGAAGGCATTTGGTAGAAAAAGAGGTGCCGGAGTTCATTAGCACAACTCTTTTGCATATGCCACACCCCCCTGGCATCACCTGAAGGTGAAGCAACACCTGAAGGTGTGCTAAATTATATCAGCTCAGCATCTACCTTCAAATGCTTCTGGAATTATAACTGGCATAATTACTCCCAAGTCCCATCATACCTTTAAAATGACTTTCCCCTACATGGCCACAGTGGCATGATGAAGACATGTCTGCTTTATATGTTTTGGTTATTTCTCCAATTTTTGGGGAGGGGGGTGGAATATTAGAAAGTTTCCCAAATCCTAGAGTTCAGCAACCTTTGAACAATTGTGGGGGCGGGGTGTGTGTGTGTATGAAAGAAACACCACAATAAAATTTAGAGGTTCTGGAGCTCCACTCCTGCCCAAAATGAGGCCTGAGCGAAGGGGTCTTATTGGTTAAGGGTCCACTGTTCAACTCACAGTCTTTTCAATAAATATAAACTGAGAGCCAGTTTGGTGTGGTGGTTAAGTGTGCAGACTCTTATCTGGGAGAACCGGGTTTGATTCCCCACTCCTCCACTTGCACCTGCTGGAATGACCTTGGTCAGCCATAGCTCTTGCAGATTGGTTTAAGGGTCCATTGTTCAGCTCACAGTCTTTTAAATAAATATAAACTGAGAGCCAGTTTGGTGTGGTGGTTAAAGTGCGCGGACTCTTATCTGGGAGAACCGGGTTTGATTCTCCACTCCTCCACTTGCACCTGCTGGAATGGCCTTGGGTCAGCCATAGCTCTGGCAGAGGTTGTCCTTGAAAGGGCAGCTGCTGGGGAGAGACCTCTCAGTCCCACCCACCTCACTGGGTGTCTGTTGTGTGGGGGAGAAGACATAGGAGATTGTAAGCCTCTCTGATTCAGAGAGAAGGGCGGGGTATAAATCAGCAATTCTTCTTCTTCTTCTTATCCCAGGCACTGCCTTCATGTCAGTCTTGTTGAGCCAGCTTTATCATGTCCCAGCCCTTTTCACAGGACCATGGCTGACCCGTGAGGTTCTCCTACCCAAGGCAGAACCCCGACGCGCCCCCACCCTGCATCCCACCGGGGAAAAGTCTCCAGAGGTGATGTCATCATGTCAGTCACTGAAGCGCAGTTGTTTCTGGGCACTGAGGGGCCGGGGAAGTTCCTCCGACCGCTCAGCATCCAGTCGGAGAGCTCAGGGACGGCACGGGCAGGGAGGGGGCACCCACCCTCTGCTCGTGTTGGGAGCTGGCACCCTAGGCAGTTGGCTAGGTTGCCTACTCCCATGTGCAGGCCCTGCTCAGGACTATTTGGATACCGAAGATAAAAATATTGACCACTTTCTACTGTGGTGAATGCATGTTCTTTTATAATGTCTTACAGTCCAGAGGAGGGTGACGAAGATGGTGAGGGGTCTGGAGACCAAGTCCTATGAGGAAAGGTTGAAGGAGCTGGACATGTTTTAGCCTGGAGAGGAGACGGCTGAGAGGTGATAGGATCGCCATCTTCAAGTTCTTGAAGGGCTGTCCTATAGAGGAGGGTGTGGAATTGTTTTCTGTGGCCCCAGAAGGTAGGACCAGAACCAGTGGGTTGAAATTAAATCAAAAGAGTTTCCGGCTCAACATTAGGAAGAACTTCCTGACCGTTAGAGCGGTTCCTCAGTGGAACAGGCTTCCTCAGGAGGTGGTGGGTTCTCCTTCCTTGGAGGTTTTTAAGCAGAGGCTAGATGGCCATCTGACAGCAATGAAGATCCTGTGAATTCGGGTAGGTATTTGTGGGTTTCCTGTATTGTACAGGGGGTTGTACTAGAATGACCCTAGAGGTCCCTTCCAACTCTATGATTCTAGTCTATTGTGGACAGTGCTACTAAATCACACTAAGTGAGATTGTTCCAAAGGAGCAGATCATGAGACAAGAACTGAAACTGCTCTTTAGACACATTACAGACTTGGCTAATGTCTCATCAGATTTTCCTTCTGGTCCAAATATTCTGAAAAACTGATGTTGTGTTGGAGAGCAAATTACTGTCCTTATGCATACGATTGATTCTTCTGTTCTGAAGAAGGGTAAACTGATTATGTTGTGCCTAGAGAATGCTCAGAAGTTGCAGCTGCAGAAGCCTCTGAACATTTAAACTTGTAATCGACATTTAATTTCTTTTGAAAAAAGTTATTGGAAACAGGAACCCTTTAGACTTGTAAATGGCCATTCCCAAATTGTACAGGGTAAGTTACAAAACACTTTGAGGACAGCGTGTTTGATTGTTTTATACCAAAAGAAAAAGGAATAGCTTTCATTGAGTTTGCTAATACTGAGGGGACGGGGGAAAAACGTCCCTGGGTGGGCTTGAACCACCAACCTTTCGGTTAACAGCCGAACGCGCTAACCGATTGCGCCACAGAGACCTATTTCTGTTCACCCTTTAGAAAAGCAAATGGAAACAATCATCCCCCACCCCATGCCTGCTATGTCTTTCCTTCTTTTCTTAATTAAAATTGCATTATCAGTTTTCAAAAGGAAGCAAGGAATCCGTGTGGGAGAGAATCACGATATTTTATTGAATATATTTAAAGTTGGATAAAAGTTCTTCAAAGCACATTTGGAAACTGTCATGTTTTAAGCAATATTGAACTTTTCAAAAGCTGACTGGCAGCGGTGGGATTCGAACCCACGCCCCCGAAGAGACTGGAGCCTTAATCCAGCGCCTTAGACCGCTCGGCCACGCTACCACCTTCCGTACGTTTTGTTTACTTTCTGTCAATTGATTCTTTCTAAGGTGTACTACAGAAATCAATGGAACAGGAATCAGGTTCGCATTTTCATCTCTTCTTCCTATTTAAAAGCGACTACTAAAATATTGTCCAGCCTGGTTTGATCTCTGAAGCTAAGCAGAGTCGGTCCCGGTTAATATTCGGATGAGAGACCAACGGCTCTCTATTCCACATGAATGCAATGGCTAACCCCCCCACCCACCTTTGAACGTCCCTTGCCTTGAAAATCGCACGGAGTTGCCAGAGGGTAAGCCGCGACCAGAGGGCGCTCTCCAGAGCCGCCGCTCAAGGCGGTGATCAACACGAAGGAGCTAGAGTTTGAGTGCACTGTGGCACCTTGAAACCAACGAAGTTTCCTTCAAGGAGGAAGTGTGCTTATTACCCCTTGCATCAAACTGGCCGCTGGATTCATACTTTGGATCTGGAATATCGAGGAGAAGTCGATCCAGCCTTGGTTGGCAAGCTCCGGATGTTCTCGGGCATTACAATCTAAAAGGATAGATCCAAGCGGGCAGCCGTGTTGGTCTGAAGCAGTTAAACAAAGCAGGAGTCAAGTGGTGACTTTAAGACCAGTTTGGTGTAGTGGTGAAGTGTGCGGACTCTTATCTGGGAGAACCGGGTTTGATCCCCCACTCCTTCACTTGCACCTTGCTGGAATGGCCTTGGGTCAGCCATAGCTCTCGTAGTTGTCTTTGAAAGGGCAGCTTCTGTCAGAGCTCTCTCAGCCCCACCCACCTCACAGGGTGTCTGTTGTGGGGGAGGAAGGGAAAGGAGATTGTGAGCCGCTCTGAGACTCTTCGGAGTGGAGGGCGGGATATAAATCCAATATCTTCTTCTTCAACCAATTTTATTTAGAACGTAAGCTTTCGTGTGCTCCATTCCTCGTCTGATGAAGTGTGCTTGGGAGCGCGCGAAAGCTCACGTTCTAAATAAACATTGGTTGGTCTTAAAGGTACACTTGACTCCTGCTTTGTTCAGCCTAAAAGGACAGCGGCGCTGGATGGAGGGGGAAATGACGTCACTTGGGCGGGAAATTCAAATCCTAAAAGCACCAAAGGCCCCTTTCTTCGGCTCAGCCAATCAGGGGAGGGAAGGTTGCCTATAAATACTCAGCGCGCCGGCAGACTCCCTTCCCATTCGCCCTTTGCCCAGCCGAGTGCTTGGAGCGGTTCCAAGGAGAGGCAAGGCAGGAAATGGCCCGCACGAAGCAGACGGCGCGCAAGTCGACGGGCGGGAAGGCGCCGCGCAAGCAGCTGGCCACCAAGGCTGCCCGCAAGAGCGCGCCGGCCACGGGGGGCGTGAAGAAGCCGCACCGCTACCGCCCGGGCACCGTGGCCCTGCGCGAGATCCGCCGCTACCAGAAGTCCACCGAGCTGCTGATCCGCAAGCTGCCCTTCCAGCGCCTGGTGCGCGAGATCGCGCAGGACTTCAAGACCGACCTGCGCTTCCAGAGCTCGGCCGTCATGGCCCTGCAGGAGGCCAGCGAGGCCTACCTGGTGGGCCTCTTCGAGGACACCAACCTGTGCGCCATCCACGCCAAGCGCGTCACCATCATGCCCAAGGACATCCAGCTGGCCCGCCGCATCCGCGGAGAGAGGGCTTGAAGGGACCGAGGGAGGGAGGGAGGAAGAAGCCGCGTCGACACACCCCAAAGGCTCTTTTCAGGGCCACCCACTTCCTCCAAGGAAAGAGCTGTGCCTCTAGAAGTCCCCTGTAGATAGATTCCGGATGGGCAGCCGTGTTGGTATGAAGCAGTAGAACAAAGCAAGAGTCAAGTTTCACCTTTAAGACCAGCGAAGTTTTTTCAGAATGTAAGCGTTCTTGTGTATACACACTTCAGAAGAGGAATCGGCGTGCACACGAAGGCTTACATGCTGATTAAGCTTCGTTGGTCTTAAAGGTGCTACTTGGTTCTATAACAAAAAAAGAGCTGTACTTCTATACGTCCACGTTGTTGGTGGGATTTGTTCCAGAGTGGGGGAGGGGAAGCACTAGGTCTCCTGCAGCTAAATGTTTTAACTGCAGTGGTAGCCGTGTTGGTCTGAAGGAGAACGAGTCCAGCGGCCTCTTCTGGGTATAAATTTAAATGCGGGCGCTCAATCAATAAAACTTGGTTGGTCTTAAAGGTGCCGCTGGATTCAAAACTCTTTTCTTGGTTGATGTTTTTTTTTTTTAATGTTTCCTTTTTGGAAACTTGCTGAAAGCAAGCGTGGGTTCTATGGAGTCAAAATTAGATGCTGAGCTTCCCAATAAAGGACTAATTTAATCCTAGTTTAAAACACAAATTCTTGTCCAAAGGGGGTTAAATTAGGAGGCGGTTCCGGTTCTTCCGCGCTTCCTTTGGCATAGTGCGCACGAAAAACACTCGACGGTTTACGCGTGGCACCCCCCAAAGGCTCTTTTCAGAGCCCCCCACTTCCTCCAAGGAAAGAACGGTCATTCTAGAAACCCCCTGCAGATGGATCCAGGTGGGCAGCCGTGTTGCTCTGAAGCCGTAGAACAAAGCAAGCGTCAAGTATTACCGTTAAGACCAAAGTTTTATTCAGAATGTAACCTTTCGTGCGCATACACACTTCTTCAGAAGAGGAACCAGCGTGCACACGACGGTTTACATTCTGATTAAACTCTGTTGGTTACTTGACTCGTACTTTGTTCTATAATCCTCGTCACTGAGATTTGATCTAGAGTGCGGAAGGAGAAAACGTTGGATTTCATGCAGTTAAATGTCTTTTAAGGGTAGCCCGGTAACTTTTCGATGAAAGTTAAGGATTTGTTCACCAAATCTGTAAGAAATCTTTTCAACGACGGCTGGCAACTTTGTACTCTTTGCTTAATCCGTCTGGAGGGAAGAAAGTTTAGGTTAACCATAACGGAGCTAGATTTTGAGCCCCAAGAAAGCACTAATCCCGTCTTAATTCAAGTCAGATGCTGCTATTAAACTCTTTTTGGTCAGAGGCGTTAGTGCCAAGTCTTAAATCTCAGGGAAACTCCTGTAGCGTATTTTAGTTTAAGTGAAAAACGGGTTTTTTTAGACCTCACACCCCCAAGTATGGATTTCGATAGCAGCAAGATTTGCAGCTTGCCTTGGTCCATCTGGGTTTTTGTTTGTTCGTTTGTTTTCTGCACCATCCCCTCCCACCTTCTGATTGGGATATAGGGTTGCCAGTCCCCAGGTGGGAGCAGGGGATCCCCCGGTTTGGAGGCCCTCCCCCCGCTTCAGGGTCATCAGAAAGCGGTCATCTGCTCAGCACATTATTCCCTATTGAGACCAATTCCCATAGAATATAATGAAGAATCGATCCATGGGACTCTGGGGGGGGTGTGTGTGCTGTTTTTTGAGATAGAAGTACCAAGTTTTCAGCATATCACGCGGTGCCTCTCCTCAAAACGCCCTGAAAACGGCTTCAGTAGACAAGGTTTTTTAAAAAACCATTAGAGCATAAAGTCCTATTTCACCCGTGTGTGTTAGAAGCATGGCCTTTAACATTTTCAGCTTCTAGGGTGCGTTCATACTACACTAAATGCATTTTGCAACTGGATTTGTACTGTGTGAAAAGGATCAAGTAAAGCAGACGACACTAACCTCCAGAGGCCAAGGGTCTGGGGGAGTAAAAAGTAGTTTCCGTGACAGCAAGAAAAGGTATGTAGTATTTCACAAAGAACATCGTTCGCGTGGGTGGCGATTAAACACACCACTTTTACAGAATATAAGAAACCTGCTGGATCAAACCAGTGGTCCATATACCCCAAAACCTTGGTCTCACACAGTGGCCAACCAGTCCCTCCGGAGGTCCAACAAACAGGGAATGGAGTCCAAGGCCTTCTCCCGATGTCGCTTCCTGCCAATATTATTTGGAGGTTAACTTCCCCTGAATGTGGCGGTTCCATTGAGTTACTACAGCTAGTAGCCACTGACAGACCTCTTCTCCACGAATCTTTCTAATCCTCCTTTAAAGTCATTTACATCTGCGCCTATTACTATGTACTCTGGCAGCAAATTCCACATTTCTTGGATGAGCGTTTTCTTCACTCCGCGCACCGATAGCGGCGAATCAGTGGGGAGGGAAGGAAGAAATTCGCCACTTGGCGGCGCCAGAGAAACACCAAGTGGCCAGGAGAGACGCCAGATCCGCTAGAGAGCCGGCGGGCGCACGAACGCACCAATAGGAACCAAGGGGAGGCCCTATAAATACAGGCAGCCTCCACGCTGTGCATTCTTTGCTAGCCACCTGGAGAATTGCGAGTTCGATCCCCGCCATGACCGAGGAGGCTCCTGCCGTCTCCGCTCCGGCGGCTGCCCCCGCGGCGAGCAAGGCGGTGGCCAAGAAAGCCAAGAAGGCATCGGGCGGTTCCAAGCCCCGCAAGGCGGCCTCGGGGCCCAGCGTGACGGAGCTACTGGTGCAGGCGGTGTCGGCCTCCCAGGAGCGCAGCGGGGTGTCGCTGGCCGCCCTGAAGAAGGCGCTGGGGGCGGGCGGCTACGACGTGGAGAAGAACAAGAGCCGCCTCAAGCTGGGCCTGAAGAGCCTGGTGGCCAAGGGCACCCTGGTGCAGACCAAAGGCACGGGCGCCTCAGGCTCCTTCAAGCTCAACAAGAAGCAGTTGGGAGACGGAGGGAGAAGAGGTGGAAAGAGAGCAACTTTAACTTCCAATGCGTTCTCCAAGGAGGCCAGGAGCAAGAAGCCTTCCACTGCACCCGGGAGCACTAAGCCTGCCAAGAAACCCGCAGCTTCCCCGGCCAAGAAAGCGGTCAAGAAGCTGGCGGTGTCCAGGGCCAGAAAAGCCGCCAAGAGCCCCTCAAAGGCCAAGGTCGGCAAGCCCAAGAAAGCTGCCAAGAAGTCAGTCAAGGCGAAGCCCAAGCCCAAGAAGGCCCCCAAAGCCAAGACAGCCAAGCCCAAAAAGGCAGCGCCCAAGAAAAAATAGGGAAGCCCCACCAGAGTTGCCCTGAAGCCCCCACCCCCCAAAAGGCTCTTTTCAGAGCCGCCTACAAAGTCCCCCAAAAGAGCTGTGTCATTGAAGCACATGGCTGTTTTCAGAGCTATGGGTGCATTCACACTATACTAAATGCATTTTGCAACTGGATTTTTGCTATTACCAGGGTCATTTTGTAGAAAAATAGGTGGTGGAGCTCATTAGCATCGCATTAGTATATGCCACCACCACCACCCCAGTCAAAATCAACTTGATGCAAGAAAAGAGCCACAGGCGAGCGAGGCCTGCTTCAGCCAGCTAGAGATCCAGCTAGCCCAAGCAGACCTCACTTGCCTGGGGCTCTCTTGGGTGTTCCCCCCCCCCCCAGTCAAAAGGCCAGCCAGCCACCTGGCGCATAAGTAGAAAAAGGGTGGTGTGGGCTTCTCCAGGGGTTAATGAGGGCTGCTGGGGACGTGGCAAAGCTCCAGGTGGCTGGTTGGCTGCCCGCTCTCCTCATCCAGGGATTGTTATGCAGCTGCAACTACTATTCAAGGGACAAGGGAGGTGGGGAGGAAGAGGGGGGACCCTCAGAATAGTTCAGGAGCTGTGCTCCTGTGAGCTCCTGCTGAATCCGAGGCCTGCTCGAGGAACTGATTACGGCGCGTATCCTTCAGAGCTGTGAAAGGGCAGCATATGGTGTCCTCTGGGAAAACCTTTGGACAGTACGGCAAAACGAAGAAACGATATCGCAGCACTTTGAGCGCTAACAGAAGCATTTGCACCTTGCTTGGGAAACCAGATCTTCACTAATCCCATTCAAAGTCCATCAGTAATCATAATCGTCCATAAAGATAGATTCAGGTGGGCAGCCGTGTTGGTCCGAAGCAGTAGCACAAAGTCTGAGCGCAGTGGCACCTTTAAGGCCAACAAAGCGTTATTCCGGGTATAGGCTTTCGTGTGCATGCGCACTTCTTCAGTGTATATGAAAGCTGATACCCGGAATAAAACTCTGTTGGCCTTAAAGGTGCCACTGGAGTCAGACTTAATCATCCACAGCACAGGAGAAGGAAGGAAATACATTCGCTTCCTTTTGCTGGGCCTACATTGTCCTCCGGTTTTCCATGCTGAAATCAGGGCCGTAGCCAAGATTTTAAAAGCTGGGGGGGGGGGGCGCTTTTTAAAAAGTCAGGGGGCACCGTTTGCCAACCACTGCAGGGCTTACTGCTTCTCAGAAGTTTTCTGGGGTAGGAGCAAAAGGTGGAGGCTCTGAAAGGTGACCAAGTCGAGGTAGCCACCCCTACAACTTTGGCGTCAAGAAGGGACTGCGCCTTGTACACAAGCAGGGGTGTTCCCTTCCACCTCCCTCTTCCCTACCCTGGCACATTGCAGCCAGAAGCTCCATCCATCCCCCCTCCCCAGCCCATTCCACATAATTTCCTCCGCTTTCCACTCCTCCACCTCCCTCTGTGCCCTGCTCAGGTCTCCTGGCTCTAGCTGCCACCGATTCAGTAGCCATGGCAAAAAGAAGGGAGAAGGCAGGCTGGCCCTCTGGAAGTCAGGGCGCAGTGCCCCCAGAGGCCCCCCTGTGGCTACAGGCCTGGCTGGAATAGAAAGGAGGAAAACAGGCACATACATACAATTAGCACTCTTAAATACAGCTTTGTAGATACATAAAATAGGGTTAAGACAAGCATCCTAGAGAGCACCCAGACCCCCACTGGCCCTACTGTTGGGCCTCCTGATGGCACCTGGGGTTTTTTTTTGGCCACTGTGTGACACAGAGTATTGGAATGGATGGATCATTGCCCTGATCCAACATGGCTTCTCTTATGTTCTTATGTGAAACAGAATGTTGGACTGGATGGGCCATTGGCCTGATCCAACGTGGCTTCTCTTATGTTCTTATGTGACACAGAGTGTTGGACTGGAGGGGCCATTGGCCTGATCCAACGTGGCTTCTCTTATGTTCTTATGTGAAACAGAATGTTGGACTGGATGGGCCATTGGCCTGATCCAACGTGGCTTCTCTTATGTTCTTATGTGACACAGAGTGTTGGACTGGAGGGGCCATTGGCCTGATCCAACGTGGCTTCTCTTATGTTCTTATGTGACACAGAGTGTTGGACTGGAGGGGCCATTGGCCTGATCCAACGTGGCTTCTCTTATGTTCTTATGTGACACAGAGTGCTGGACTGGAGGGGCCATTGGCCTGATCCAACATGGCTTCTCTTATGTTCTTATGTGACACAGAGTGTTGGACTGGATGGCCCTTGGCCTGATCCAATGTGGCTTCTCTTATGTTCTTATGTGACACAGAGTGCTGGACTGGATGGGCCATTGGCCTGATCCAACGTGGCTTCTCTTATGTTCTTATGTGTGACACAGAGTGTTGGACTGGATGGGCCATTGGCCTGATCCAACATGGCTTCTCTTATGTTCTTATGTGACACAGAGTGTTGGACTGGAGGGGCCACTGGCCTGATCCAACATGGCTTCTCTTATGTTCTTCTGTGACACAGAGTGTTGGACTGGAGGGGCCACTGGCCTGATCCAACATGGCTTCTCTTATGTTCTTATGTGACACAGAGTGTTGGACTGGAGGGGCCATTGGCCTGATCCAACATGGCTTCTCTTATGTTCTTATGTGACACAGAGTGTTGGACTGAATGGGCCATTGGCCTGATTCAACATGGCTTCTCTTATGTTCTTATGTGACACAGAGTGTTGGACTGGATGGGCCATTGGCCTGATCCAACATGGCTTCTCTTATGTTCTTATGTGACACAGAGTGTTGGACTGAATGGGCCATTGGCCTGATTCAACATGGCTTCTCTTATGTTCTTATGAGACACAGAGTGCTGGACTGGAGGGGCCATTGGCCTGATCCAACATGGCTTCTCTTATGTTCTTATGTGACACAGAATGTTGGACTGGATGGCCCTTGGCCTGATCCAACGTGGCTTCTCTTATGTAGAGTAACAAGATTTTTGGGGTACGAACTTCTGAGTCAGTGTTCTCTTCCTCAAATATCTGGTCTCTGATGGGGGAGTGCTGATGCTAAAAAGTTCATACTGCAAGACTCTTGATGTTCTATAAGGTGCTATTGAATTCAAGCCTAGCTGTTCTACTGCTGGCTGACGCAGCCACCTTCTGAAATCTTCTAAGTCTGTTGACTTCCTTGTAATTATGTATTATTGCTACATTACGATATTGAGTTGGATACAGAAGGCATCCCTCTCTCTCAATTCCCTTTCTCATTACTGGCCCTGCCCCACATGTCTTTTGTCCATTCAGATCGCGTGATCTACTAGAGAAGACTTCTTTGGCGACCAAAACAGACCCCTTCATTTTTTCATCGTTAGAGAAGCTGGTTGAATCTAAGTCATTGGTTCCTATTCTAGTCGAGAAGATCTGGAAAACAGTATACTAGCTTCAAAGAATATACATCATAATCTCCCCAGTCCTTGGGTCCTCTTTGATGGGGGTGGGGTGGGGGTGGGGAGGATCCTTACACCCACATCAGAGGGGACATGATTGGAACTGTAGTTATCAGGAAAGGTTCAGGTAGATTTTCTTGAAAGTAGTTTGCAAGGGAAAGTAGTTTGCAGAGAAGAAAAATAATTATTATTCTAAAATAATACCTTTTTATTCTAAAAATAATACCTTTTTATTCTAATGATTAAAAAAGAACATACACATCTGAATCCTGCATAGCTGCTAAATGGCTACTGGAGGCAGAATGTAGCAATTTCTCTTTCCCCTTAGCAATCAAATGATATTGGTGGGGCTTCGCCTGCATTGTTTTTGCCTGTATCAGGCAAAACCCCAGTGATTTAATATACTCTTCTCCACTTTAGGTATTAGTGACTGAGATTCCTGGCTGCAAAAAGAACCTGGATGGGGAATAGATCTTATTTCATTATTTTAAAATGAAAAACAAAGAGAGCAGCTCTTAGGGCAGCTAGCTGTGCAAAACATTTTTTTTTTTAAGGCAAAAAATATTCTGCGTTGGCCGGGAATCGAACCCGGGTCAACTGCTTGGAAGGCAGCTATGCTAACCACTATACCACCAACGCTTCTTAGACCAAGATCTTGAAGAGCATCATGAAGTAGTATTGCAGAAAAAGCTTGGCCTCTTTTAGCAAACAATATAAAGTTGTTAGGAAGCTCTTGATGCACACGGTGGCGCTATTACCTCTGTGTTACAGTCCTCAGAAATCAGGAACGCTCAGCTGCAGGAGTTTACAGACAAAACTTCTCACCCTATAGTCCAGAGATGGCCAAATTGTTGCTCGGAAGCCACATGTGGCTCTTTCACACATATTGTGTGGCTCTTGAAGCCCCCGCCACTCCGTTGGACAGCTTGGAGAAGGCCTTTGTTTCTTTAGATCACTTCACCAAGCCAGCCAGTAACTTGGAGAATGCATTTAAAGTTGCTTTATTTCCACCTCTCCCCATCTATTTTTTTTCCTTTCCTCCCTCCCTCCCTCCCTCCCTCCCTTGCAGATCTCAAATATCTGACATTCATGTCTTGTGGCTCTCAAACATCTAACGTTTATCCTATGTGGTTCTTACGTTAAGCAAGTTTGGCCACCCCGGTGTAGTCAATACTTCTCATAAAGGCGGCTCATTCAAAAACAAAAAACAGTTAGGTAATCGATGCCCTGTAATGGGGCAATTGCTAGCAAGAGCAGGATTCCCATTTAATACCTGTCGTTTTTGTGAGAATAAAAAAAGAGAATCCTACACCATTTAAATAAGTTATTTTAAAACCTGTCGATATTCACCTTCCCCCACTTCTCTCCAAAACAGGGACCCTAAGTAGCTCATCCTCCATTTTTATCCTAACAGCGACTCTTTTAGGTCGAACTTAACTGCAAATGACCGACCAACCGCTAGTGGGGAGTTTTCCACTGTAAAGATGGGAAAATCTCAGATGCAAACGGACTTTAAAATTAGTATCGTAGTCGGCAGGATTCGAACCTGCGCGGGGAGACCCCAATGGATTTCTAGTCCATCGCCTTAACCACTCGGCCACGACTACCTCTGTAGCAAATGTTTAAAATATCCATTTAAAACGATGGTTCAGTTTGTCTTCTGCCTGTCTCTAGTTAAATCTGGTCCAAAAATTAAACTGGTGCAATCCCTTCTTTATTAGGACCAACCAAAACATCTCACGAGTTCCACAGACCTCTCCCCCTCCCCTTTTTTGCCATCAAGTCGCAGCCAATGTAGGGCAACCCTGTAGGGTTTTAAGGCAAGCGACGTGCCCAGTTTTCCCATTGCCTGCCTTTGCTTAATAACCCTGGTATTCCTTGGTGGTCCTCCACTCCCTTACAAACACTGAAGAGGGGGCTGGCAGATTAAGTGTTCATACACACGAAAGCTTATACCCAGAATTAAACTTCATTGGTCTTAAAGATGCAACTGGACTCCAACTTTGTTCTGCTTAGCTTTCAAGATCTAAAGCAGGGGCGTCCAACATGCAGCCCAGGGCCGAATCAGGCACCCAGAGGGCTCCTATCAGGCCCCCAAGCAACTGGCTGTCATCTGCTTCCTTCTCCCTCTCTTGCTTCCTTCTGAATAACAGTTTGCTTTGCAAGTCTTGATGAATTGCATGGGAGCTACAGAGCAAAACCTCTATTTTTCTCCATTGGCTGAGACTCCTCCTCAAAGGAAGGAGAGGGAAGTAGAGCTTGTTTTTCGAGACTCTCTCAATCACGCAGCAGAGCTACTAAGCCAAGTCTCTCCTCCTTCTATTGGCTGAGGCTCCCTCCCTCCTGGTCCCCTGGGGAAGAAAGGAAAGAACCACAGCTTCCTTTGCCCCGTTTCCTGGTTCCCATGGGAGAAATACAAAGAAAACACATAACATTTTAAGTGCTGACATTTTTACCATGTTTTAGTTGTGTTTGTGTCCTTTATGAAGTTTATATCTCTGCTACCTAATCTTAAATAGGTACACACATGGCCTGGCCTGACATGGCCCAGCCGAACCTGACATGACCCAGCCCACAAGGTCTCATTTATGCCAGATCCGGCTCTCGTAACAAATGAGTTTGACACCCCTACCCTGATCTAAAGAGATTGGGTTAGTGTGGCCCACCCAGGTCAGGAACATAAGGCCACAAGAGAAGCCGTGTTGGATCATGCCAAATTTGGCCCATCCAAACCAACATTCTATTCCACAGTGGCCAAAAAACCAGGTGCCATCAGGAGGTCTACTAATGGGGGCAGGACGCTAGAAGCCCTTCCACTGTTGCTCCTCACAAGCACTGAGAATACAGAGCATCACTGCCCCAGACAGAGAGTTCTATTCTTGAACTTAAGAACATAAAAGAAGCCATGTTAGATCAGGCCAATGGCCCATTCAGTCCAACACTCTGTGTCACATAAGAACATAAGAGAAGCCATGTTGGATCAGGCCAATGGCCCATCCAGTCCAACACTCTGTGTCACATAAGAACATAAGAGAAGCCATGTTGGATCAGGCCAATGGCCCATCCAGTCCAACACTCTGTGGCACAAGAACATAAGAGAAGCCATGTTGGATCAGGCCAATGGCCCATCCAGTCCAACACTCTGTGTCACATAAGAACATAAGAGAAGCCATGTTGGATCAGGCCAGTGGCCCATCCAGTCCAACACTCTGTGGCACAAGAACATAAGAGAAGCCATGTTGGATCAGGCCAATGGCCCATCCAGTCCAACAGTCTGTGTCACATAAGAACATAAGAGAAGCCATGTTGGATCAGGCCAGTGGCCCATCCAGTCCAACACTCTGTGTCACATAAAACATAAGAGAAGCCATGTTGGATCAGGCCAATGGCCCATCCAGTCCAACACTCTGTGTCACAAGAACATAAGAGAAGCCATGTTGGATCAGGCCAATGGCCCATCCAGTCCAACAGTCTGTGTCACATAAGAACATAAGAGAAGCCATGTTGGATCAGGCCAGTGGCCCCTCCAGTCCAACACTCTGTGTCACATAAGAACATAAGAGAAGCCATGTTGGATCAGGCCAATGGCCCATCCAGTCCAACACTGTGAGTCACACAGTGGCCAAAAAACCAGGTGCCATCAGGAGGTCCACCAGTGGGGCTAGAAGCCCTTCCACTGTGCCCCCCGCAAGCACCAGAATACAGAGCATCACTGCCCCAGACAAAGAGAGTTCTATTCTTGAACTTAAAAACATAAGAGAAGCCATGTTGGATCAGGCCAATGGCCCATCTAGTCCAACACTCTGTGTCACACAGTGGCCAAAAACCCAGGTGCCATCAGGAGGTCCACCAGTGGGGTCAAGACACTAGAAGCCCTCCCACTGTGTCCCCACCCCCCAAGCACTAACAATACAGAGCATCACTGCCCCAGATAGAACAGAATTATTTTTCGGCATCAGGGGAAGGGGAGGACTTCTTTTGTATTTAGCATCCAATCTGATATACAGTTCTAGGGCAATTGGAAGTTGGATCCCACCCCCCTCCGCTTGCGAGATAGGGTGGGGTATAAATATAAAAATTAAATTTTAATTAAATTTTAAACTAAGTGATCACACGACTTTTGGGTTGGGAATATTTACGTAGACCAACAGGACTGACTGCCACAGGAGGTGGTGGTGGCTACAAGCATAGCCAGCTTCAAGAGGGGAATGGATAAACATCTGGAGCAGAGGTCCATCAGTGGCTATTAGCCACAAGGTCTAGATGGAACTCTCTGTCTGGGGCAGTGATGCTCTGTATTCTTGGTGCTTGGGAGGGGCAACAGTGGGAGGGCTTCTAGTGTCCTGGTCCCACTGATGGACCTCCTGATGGTTTTGGGCCACTGTGCGTTGGGCTGGATGGGCCATTGGCCTGATCCAACATGGCTTCTCTTATGTCTACAAACTTTCCCTACTCCTGGTGATGCACATTGAAACACATCTTAATGGAGCACGGTTTAATGGAACAGAAGTTACGAATCAAAATTTCCTTTGCTCCAAAAGCTGTTCATTTAAAACAAACACACAAAATGCGAAACAAACAACAATCATAACAAAACCCAGCAGAAAACACACACACATGCAAACCTGTAAAACATACGGGCCATGTAAGTGTATTTTTGAAGTCGAATACTCACTAGGTGATTTACAATTAATTTCTCCCTTATTTTTTTTCCTCCTCAAGGATAGCAGATTAATGTGACGGCCAACTAGGGCAACTCATAAGAATGAGGAATACAATAAACGGCCAAACTAAGCCCAAACAATGCAAATTCTAGATCTAAACACAACAATTTGTCTTGAAAGTGCTGCTGGCAGAACCCCACTCATGAGAATACCCGCCACTTAGTGTTGCCAACCTCCAGGCGGTGGCTGGAGTTCTGGGCTTATAACTAATTTTTAGGTGAGAGCTATGCAGTTAAACCTCATCAAAGTCCCTCCCCAAACTCTACCTTCCTCAGGCTCCACCCCCCCACACAAAATCTTCAGATATGTCCCAATTTGGAGCTGGCAGCCTATCTCATATAACCCCCCCCCCCGCCCATTCCTTTGAATATATCTTTGAATACTCATCAGCATTGTTTCATATAATATTTTGTCTTCAGGAAACTTTTATTTTTATGTGGCTCGTTGGTCTAGGGGTATGATTCTCGCTTTGGGTGCGAGAGGTCCCGGGTTCAAATCCCGGATGAGCCCAATTTTGTTGTTTTGTTTCTGAAATTTCCCACTAGCAGCTGTGTTCCCAGCTTTCAGGAAAGCAGCAGATGACTTTTCCAGACTGCTTTCCACCATGGCTGTAATCAATCCAATTACAATGAGCATTGCAACACCCCAGGTTTCTTGCTACAATGACCCCTCCCATATTCCTACTAAGATATATGGACCCAGAGATCTGCATTCTGGCTTCTTTTTGACAAAGGAAGCTTTTGGCTCTCGAAAGCTCATCCCCCCCCCCCCCAATCTTGAACCTAGCTGTTTTAATGTGGATCCACACAGCTACCCTCTGAACCAGTGTTCCGTCTAAGTTCCAGAGTCTTGTGAGCAAAAATCCTACTTTGTGAGCTACTGGCATTAAAGTTGTGAGCTACTGCATCAGTTAGTTTGCTCTGGGGTCATCCTTCCTGAGCGAAGACAAAAATGTGTGAACTGGAGGCTAAAAACCGGTGAGTTGGCTCATGCCAACTCAGCATAGAGGGAATGCCACTCTGAACCATTGCTTCTTGGATATCCCTACCTGTTTATTGTTCTGACTTACACTATGCCAGGGGTGGCTCAGGAGCCAAACCTGACTCTTTCACACATATTGTGTGGCTCTCGAACAGATAAATTATAAGAGAAGCCATGTTGGATCAGGCCAAGGGCTCATCCAGTCCAACACCCTGTATCACACTGTGGCCAAAAAACCCAAGTGCCATCACGAAGTCCATCAGTGGGGCCAGGACACCAGAAGCCCAAATCAGGAATGAGTGGAGCTGGTATCGAGTGAAAAGAAGAATAGGCCCAATCCAAATCCCATTGAAAATCCTGGGGGAATCGCTTAAAAAGGTTTCCTTCCCAGTTGATTAAAATGCCATCAGCCTATCACCAACAAAGGAGGGTAGATGGGAGATAAGAGAACACCTTTGTAAAACACCTTTGTATGGATACACCCATGTGCTCTGGAACCAGCTCAGGCAATGCATGTTCTAGAGATATGCATTTTTCTTTGGCGTTTTGGGCGGAACAAAACCTGCAGCTTGAGTTTTACAAAGTTTTCCCTTTCTCTTGTCCAGCCTCACCCTCCAAGGCTTTAGTAATGCAGAACAATGAGATGGTCAAAGTCGCCCCCAGACACACCTCTCTCCAACTAGGAAGCTGACATCTAGCAGACATCTAGAAGAGAGTCTGATACAGAGGGGGCCAAACCGTGGTTCTGCAGCCGCGTGTGGCTCCTTTACACATATTATGTTGCTCTTGAAGCCCTCATGGCCTCGGCAGCTGACTTGGAGAAGGCATTTTCCTCTTTAAATGTCTTCTGCAAGTCAAGCCAGCTGGCAGCTTGGAGAAAGCATTTGAAGTTAAAGTCGCTTTCTTTCCACCTCACCCTCTCCCTCCCATCCATCCATCCATCCATCCATCCATCCATCCATCATCTATCAACCTTCCTTCCTTTGGTGTTCACATCTTGCAACTCTCAAACATCTGACATTCATGTCTCGAGGCTCTCAGACATCTGACATTTATTCCATATGGCTCTCCCCCCTCAACGTTAAGCAAATTTGGGAGGGCCAGTGGTTTAGTGGTAGAACATCTGCTTGGTAAGCAGAAAGTCCCTGGTTCCAATCCCTGGCATCTCCAACTAAAAATGGTCCAGGCAAATAGGTATGGAAAACCTCAGCTTGAGACCCTGGGGAGCCGCTGCCAGTCTGAGTAGACAATACTGACTGATGGACCCAGGGAGGTCTGATTCAGTATAAGGCAGCTTCATATGTTCATGAGGCCACCCCTGGGCTGATAGTTTAAAAGCAAGAAGCCTGCTCTCAGTTTTGGGAAAGCCAATTGGATGGGAATTTTGTTTCCGGGAAAAATAGCATTCAACCAGGTGTTGGTGGTACAGTGGTTAGCGTAGCTTCCTTCCAGGCACTTGTCCCGGGTGCGATTCCCGGCTAACGCAGAGCATATTTCTTACTTCTCCGAGCCTTTACAAATTTCTCCTTTTCCTGTTGTTCAGTTTGAAAAGGATAGGATGTTTTTTACTTCTACAAGCAAGAGAGAAGACACTGGAGCTGTCTGAAGACTGAGACCGTCCGTAGACTGAGCAGAAGGAAGTTGTGACTGATTCATTAGACAAGACTATTCTGACACAGAAATGTGCATGGATTTAACAGCTTTTGTATCGGAATCATTCTCTCAAGAAAATAGGTTCAGTGCACAAGATTTCCTCGGAAAGGTTCTTTTGCCACTCATCGTCTTCGTGCATATATGCAGTATTTACCATAACATTTGAAAAATATTTCAAATAAGCATGGCTTTGCAAAAAAAAAAAAAAAAAATTAATAAAACAACATTCTGGCCCGTACGGGGATCGAACCCGCGACCTTGGCGTTATTAGCACCACGCTCTAACCAACTGAGCTAACCGGCCACTTGAAAGCTGCTGGAAATTAGATCAATAAAAGAGTGACAATTTAACACCATATTAATAATTAGCACTACAACAGTAAAAAAAACCCTCCGATTTCTCTTTAAAAGCAAATGAATGCCTGCAAAACAAATTTAGAATTCCATCCTAAAAACTGCAATTTAGAGACGAAAGCGAAGCCTTCATAGAGAATCCGCGCCTGTAATATGAAATTGGCATTTGCCAGTGAAATCCCGCATGAGTGCCAGTAACTTTGTCCCTTTCTAACACCGTTTTAGTTTTTCTTTCCAGTGCCATCTCCACATGAATTTATACTGTTTCCAAGATTACAGACCCCTAACACTTAACTCATTTCAAAAACTTCCACATCTAACACTCAAAAGGGAAATGTTTTATTGGGAAATTTGCCTGATTGAAACCTGCGGATTCTCGCAAATGCGCAAAACACACCGCATCTGTTAATGCACCTACATTTAGGCAACATGTCTAGTGCTTTAAAAGGCGACGTAAGACAGCATGTAAAATTGGTCCTGGTAAGGACGGTTCTTTTAGGGAGCGAGTGGGTGGCTCCTGTAAGCTGAAACTCGTTAAAAAAGAAAAACCTCAAAAGTTACAAAGCTTCAGTTGAAGGCTTGTTTGCAAACATTTTGCAATTGCAGCTCTTTTGCAGAGGAAGTGGGTGGCTCTTAAAAGAGCCTTTGGGTTTCGAAGAGGGCTTTGGATCCCTTCCCCCTTTTCACTTGGAGCTGGTGTACTTGGTGACGGCCTTGGTGCCTTCGGAGACGGCGTGCTTGGCCAGCTCCCCGGGCAGCAGGAGGCGCACGGCGGTCTGGATCTCGCGGGAGGTGATGGTGGAGCGCTTGTTGTAGTGGGCCAGGCGGGAGGCTTCGCCGGCGATGCGCTCGAAGATGTCGTTGACGAAGGAGTTCATGATGCTCATGGCCTTGGAGGAGATGCCCGTGTCCGGGTGCACCTGCTTCAGCACCTTGTACACGTAGATGGAGTAGCTCTCCTTGCGGCTCTTCTTGCGCTTCTTGTCGCCCTTCTTCTGCGTCTTGGTCACCGCTTTCTTGGAGCCCTTCTTGGGCGCCGGCGCAGACTTGGCTGGCTCGGGCATTATGAGGCCACTTCACTTCCCAACAAAGAACAAACCAATTGTTAGTGGCGTATCTGCACTGCATTTATATCCCCTTGTGCCAATTACCGTGGCGAGCCTGTTTGCACCGGATTGGTCGAATGTTCCGCTCCTAGCCGGGCACCCACTCAAATCACCCGGAGCTATTTCTTCTCTGCTCCCATTGGACAGACCGTCCAACCGAACCGTGAGCTACTGAGAACTCCTTTTCCCATTGGACGGACGAGTCACGTGCATGCATGCAGCCAGTGAGCGTTTGCAGCTGCAAGCTCGCGGCACAAATAAAAAGCGCCTAGGAGGCTTTTTGCAAGTTATTCTGATCCAGGGTTGCAGAGGCTGAAATAGTCAGAAAAAAAGAAAAATGTCTGGACGTGGCAAGCAAGGAGGCAAAGCCAGAGCCAAGGCAAAGACTCGGTCTTCCCGGGCGGGGCTGCAGTTCCCCGTAGGTCGTGTCCACCGTCTGCTGCGCAAAGGTAACTATGCGGAGCGGGTGGGAGCCGGGGCGCCCGTCTACTTGGCGGCGGTGCTGGAGTACCTGACGGCCGAGATCCTGGAGCTGGCCGGCAACGCCGCCCGCGACAACAAGAAGACCCGCATCATCCCCCGCCACTTGCAGCTGGCCATCCGCAACGACGAGGAGCTCAACAAACTCCTAGGCCGGGTCACCATCGCCCAGGGCGGCGTCCTGCCCAACATCCAGGCCGTCCTCTTGCCCAAGAAGACCGAGAGCCACAAGGCCAAGGGGAAATAAAGCTGGTTCTGCGCTCCAAAAAAGAAATCCAACGGCTCTTTTAAGAGCCACCCACCCTTTCAGAAAGAGAGCTGTTTACTGCACAACTGTGCAATGTGTAGGGTTTGTTGCAACTAAGTTTTCGAATGTTGTAATATGCTTGAAGTGGGGGGAGAGGGGTGGAATTAAGGGTATTGAGCTGAAAAGACATTCCACCCTGAGATGTGGGTGTTAAATTCAAACAAATGTTAGGGACTTTTAAAAATTATTTGGTAGTTAAGGGGGGGGGGGGATACTTTCCTAGGCAACAACTTACGGTAAGTCTTTTCAGAATCCACAGATAGTACTTGATTCTCTTCCTCCTTCCCCAATGGCATTCAGAAGTCAGTTGTCTGCTCATGACAGTTCTGTAAAAACTTGTTCTTAAAACTCCCAACTCCCTCACTTACCACTTTTTAAAGTGATTTTCTTTAATAGGGGAACAAATTTAATGAACTGTGCTGGGTACTGCTTTCTTGGTGCAATATCTGTTCTCTTGTGCCCCCCCCCCCCCAATGTTTCCTTCATTTAAAAAACAACACTCAGTGGTATATTTTTCACTGTGGGCTTCTCATGGTTCATTAATTCTTCCTCCTAATTACTTGATTTCTTCTATTGCTTCTGAAATATGTTAAGCCAATGGTTAATGTTTATGTCTCCCTGCAATACTATAGAGCCTTTTAAGTTTATTTCAACTCTGCAAAAATAGCTCTTCCAAGCCCAACAAAACCTCAAGACTATTTATCTTTACTCCATCAAAGGCCTACATTTGTCTTCACTTTTGATCTTTCAGTGGGTTTTGACTTTTAGCTGAAGACTGATTCTCTGGCTTTGAAATCCACAGCCTAAGTTACTAAAGTGGCAGAGAACCTATTTACCTGTGAGGGTATATTTATGAATGATCCCTATATTAACAATTCCCTGCAAGTGAGAAACCACTATAGGAGAAAACACCCCCCCCCCCTTTTATGTGCTTGAGTGTATACACACACACCAATAATTTATTATGGTGCAGTGGAATAAAACATTGTAGAGTGCTTAGAAGGATATGTATACAATGTTCCATTATGTATAAAAAAGCAACTATGTGTGATCACACACACTAAATGCACTTTCCAACTGGATTTTTCCAGTCCACATAGTAAAATCCAGTTGAAAAGTGCATTATTTAATGTGTGTGATCACAGCCTATATGTCACTAAATCAATACTCTCATGAAGATAAATTCAGAAGGTAGCCATGTTGCTCCACAGCTGGATTTGAGTTCAGCATGACTTTAGAGACCCTTTCAAGACTCAAACTCAAAAACCAGACCTGCAGTTGAGGTGGTGGATCTACCAGTTGGCCTCCCTGTTTTGCTCGGTTATGGTCCAACCATTCCCAGATCAGATGTTAATATTACAACCCATGCCAATAATGCCAACCCATGATGGGTGTATGGTTAAATTGTTTAAATTGATTTACAGTATGTCGCAGAAGTGAGTACGTCATCACGGAGGAGTGGAAGAGGACTCCAGTGGCAACCTGTGAAGCTCTGGTGAACTCCACGCCCAAGAGGGTTAAGGCAGTGCTGGAAAATAATGGTGGCCACACAAAATATTGACACTTTGGCCCCCATTTGGACATTATCACTTAGGGGTGTACTCACTTTTGTTCCCAGCAGTTTAGGCATTAGGCTGTGTGTTACGTAATTTTGAGGGGACTGCACATTTGCACTGTTTTACAAGCTGTAGACTCACTACTTTACATTGTAGCCAAGTGTCATTTCTTCAGTGTTGTCACATGAAAAGATATACTTTTACAAAATGTGAGGGGGTGCACTCATGTCTGTGACATGCTGTATTATCTGATATTTATTGCAATTGTTTTTGTTTTTAACATATTGATGAGACCCCCCCTGAGCCAGTTAGCAGGATATAATTTTTTAAAAAAAAATATTAAAGCTCATATCCCCCACCCCAAAGCTTGAGGGTTTCTAAGGACTTGAAGCTAGCTGAATCAATGCTGTAACTTGGTAGATACCAGCAGCTACACAGAATCTAGCCACTCTGAGTTTTCAGATTCAAGGTTTGTCCGAAGAAAGGAGATATACCAGTCCTCTGATCTCCCAAGATTTTTTTTGAAGGGAAGGCATAATAAATTTATAGAAGGGACAATGCAGCAGCACATATCCAACCACTTCAATTTTGTCAGTACCATAAGGCTATAAGCACTCCTGAAGTGGCGTGCCACAGTATCTCTTCTAATTAAAGAGATGGAAGAGAGGAGCTATTGTTTGCTTGTGGATACATCCATATGTTAATGTACAAATAGATAGAGAGAGATGATAGAGAGAGAGATGATTGATAGACAGATAATTAGACAGATAGATAGATGACTTATAGATAGATGATAGAGAGAGAGAGAGATGGTAGCTGATATAAATAGATAGAGAGAGAGATGATTGATAGATAGACAGATAATTAGACAGATAGATAGATGACTTATAGATAGATGATAGAGAGAGAGATAGATGGTAGCTGATATAAATAGACAGAAAGAGAGAAAATGATTGATAGATAGATGATTGATAGATAGAGAGATAGATAGATGATAGATAAATAGAAAGAGAGATGATAGATAGATGATAGAGAGATGATAGAGATAGATGATAGTTAGATAAATAGATAGAAAGAGAGAGAGAGATTTATAGATAGAGAGATAGATGACAGATGATGATAGATAGATAAATAGAAAGAGATAGATGATAGATAGAGATATAGATGATAGATAACTCATTTTGATGAATGTACGAATCAAGAAAAAAAAATTATTTTAGTTTTAATTTCACTAGCAGATCTCACTCCTATTATGATCCTTTTATCCCTATCTGGAATTCTGTCAACATAATGATTATTATTTGGCTTTGAGAACATTTTTGAAAAATCAAATCCTTGTTTATTTCCCCCTTCAGTCACAATAAGGCAATCCAGTATGCCTTATAAAGCTATTTAGGTACTGGTGCACTTTTTGATAATACAGACAAAGGCACATGATGATTGCCTTCATTTCTCTGGGCAAGCTGTGTTTCTTAGTCCCACAATGTAAACTCGTTGAGGGAGAATCCTAGACTGGGTTCTGTAGCTCAATATGTACCCCGTGGGTGATATATGAAGGCAACTATAGAACAAAGTAGGAGACAAAAAGCATCGTTAAGACCAACAAAGTCTTATTCAGAATGTAAGCTTATATGCTCTAAAGCACACTTCATCAGACCAACTTTGTTGGTCTTAACGGTGCTTTTGTCTCCTGCTTTGTTCTAGAGTTCTCTTTAGTTGCCTTCATATATCACCTGTATTATCCTGTAATATTGTCTGTATTATCAAAAAGTGCACCAGTACCTAAATAGCTTTATAAGGCATACTGGATTGCCTTATTGTGACTGAAGGGGGAAATAAACAAGGATTTGATTTTTCAAAAATGTTCTCAAAGCCAAATAATAATCATTATGTTGACAGAATTCCAGATAGGGATAAAGGGATCATAATAGGAGTGAGATCTGCTAGTGAAATTAAAACTAAAATAAAATTTTTTTTTTCTTGATTCGTACATTCATCAAAATGAGTTATCTATCTATCATCTCTATCTCTATCAGACCAGCACGGCTGCTCACTTGGTTCTAAAGAGAACTCTGACTCTGGAAAGCTCCTTGCTTGAAAATCTTGTTGTGCTACGGACCCCTCTGAAACCATTCAATACGACACATTTATCAGATGGCATTTACTTCAGAAAGTGGTTCAAGATCTGGAAGGATCACATCGCCAGTTAAAGAAGGCATCTCACTCACCCCCCCCCCCCCACTTTTCCAATTTCCTATACGTGAAAATTTCCCTGTATGTAGAAAATTAGGAGATCAGATTACATATAGGACAGGTCTGCTGATTTCTGTTTTAAGGAAGTGTTTCAAACTCTTAAGGAGGAGAAGTAAACGTTGCTTGGAATCCACTGAACCAGCTCGCTCCCATCTCATTCTGTAGCGCGAAAAAACCCCACAGGAAGGGGAAATGGTTGGACACCTTCCCCGCCTCCTACGGAACTCCCGAGATAGCGAGCTTCTAGCCATTTGAAAAGCCGGGCACGGTGTTTGCAAATCTGTCCAATCCCGTGCGCCCACGCGGGAAATTCGAATTAGGCGAAGGTTCCAGGCCAGCCCTTCCAGCCAATCAGAGGAGAGGAGATAGGCTATAAAAACTCAGTGCCTGAGCCGCAGGTTGTCTTTCTTTTGCAAATCGCAGTGTTGCCTGAATAGAAGGAAATGGCCCGCACGAAGCAGACGGCGCGCAAGTCGACGGGCGGGAAGGCGCCGCGCAAGCAGCTGGCCACCAAGGCTGCCCGCAAGAGCGCGCCGGCCACGGGGGGCGTGAAGAAGCCGCACCGCTACCGCCCGGGCACCGTGGCCCTGCGCGAGATCCGCCGCTACCAGAAGTCCACCGAGCTGCTGATCCGCAAGCTGCCCTTCCAGCGCCTGGTGCGCGAGATCGCGCAGGACTTCAAGACCGACCTGCGCTTCCAGAGCTCGGCCGTCATGGCCCTGCAGGAGGCCAGCGAGGCCTACCTGGTGGGCCTCTTCGAGGACACCAACCTGTGCGCCATCCACGCCAAGCGCGTCACCATCATGCCCAAGGACATCCAGCTGGCCCGCCGCATCCGCGGAGAGAGGGCTTGAACGGACCGAGGGAGGGAGGAAGAAGCCGCGTCGACACACCCCAAAGGCTCTTTTCAGGGCCACCCACTTCCTCCAAGGAAAGAGTCTGAATGATGGCACGCTAAATCCCGCAAGTTAGTAGGTCCAGGTGGGCAGCCGTGTTGGTCAGAAGCAGTGGCCAAACATGTTTAAGAACATAAGAGAAGCCATGTTGGATCAGGCCAATGGCCAATCCAGTCAAACACACACACAGTGGCCAATAAATGTGTGTGTGTGTATATATACACACACACACATATATAAAGACACTGGCTAATAGCCACTGATGGACCTCTGCTCCATATTTTTATCCAATCCTCTCCTAAAGCTGACTATGCTTGTAGCCGCCACCACCTACTGTGGCAGTGAATTCTTAATGTAAGAGCCACATAGAACGAATGTCAGAGGTTTGAGAGACACAAGACATGAATATCATGTTTGAGAGCCGGAAGAAAGGAGAGATGGAAAGAAAGTAACTTTAACTTTAAATGCATTTTCCAAGCCAATTGGCTTGGTTTAGAAAAGCTTTTTAAAGAGACATGCCTTCTCCAAGCCAGCCTGTGGAGGCTTTGAAAGTCACAAGACGTGTGTGAAAGCCACATGTGGCTCCCCACCCACAGTTTGGCCACCCCTGGTCAGAAGCAATAGAGCAAGGTGGGAGTCCATTAGCACATTTAAGACCAACAAAGTTTTATTCAGAATGTCAGCTTTCACATGCATACTTCGTCAGACAATGGAATGGGGGTCAGTGAGCAGAGCTACTGGTAGCTGGTAGGCAGTGGTTAATGCAAAATGGCACAAAGTTATAATCCAGTGGTAAAATAGTGAAATTAACAAACTGAAAGCACATTTGGTCTGGATAGCATTTGCGTGGGAAACCAATAAAACATGCCAGAATGGGAGAATAATGGTGAGAGTGTCCTAAGGCAATAAATGGAGTCTGCTAATTACTCTATTTGCAAGTTAGTGGCAAGTTTCGCCGTTTCTGTTAGGGTTGGATGCGACTTCCAATAGCGCCTTAAAAAAGCAAACACGATTTTCGAGTAGGAGCTTTCCAAAAACCAAAGCTTCCTTGGGTGGGTGCCGCTGCTGGACTCCGATCAAGCGCTTCTGATGCAGGCTGAGATGGCGACTCTCTGAACCTTGTGGAACTTTTGTTAGCCTCAGCTTGGATCTCCCCTTCCATAGTTCGATAGGATAAAACAAGTAAAAACAAAAACATGTGAACATTTCGATTGCATCTTTAGAGGGGTATAATTAGACTTTTTGGGAAACGTGCAGGGCTGCTTCAGTAAAAAGCATTAGAACTTTTTGACTCCGGTTATACATGAAAAACCGTCCAGATTTCCGGTGTTATAAATTTTGGAGGCTTAAAATTTCATTTGTCAGACTTTTTGTTGTTCTTCAGTCGCACAGTCGAGTCCGACTCTGTCAGACCACAGGTATTTATATTCTAGGGATTCATTAAAAAACACATACATGCACCAAATAAAGGACTGCCTCTGTGGTTCAAATGATTTACTGGAAAAACAATACAAAGAGCCCGGGTAGCTCAGTCGGTAGAGCATCAGACTTTTAATCTGAGGGTCCAGGGTTCAAGTCCCTGCTCGGGCGTTAACTCGTTTTTCTTCTTCAGAGGATTTCTAACTAACACCCAAATTAGTACACCTATGATCAAAGTTCGCCAAGCACCCTGTGAATTAGTTTCCTTAAAACACCTTATCTTTAATAAGTATATTGCTGTGCAGATCTTGCTTTGGGGGGGGGCAAGAAAAAGGACGACGTTGTCTCCCTCCCTCCGCCTCCATCTTCTTTTCTTTAAATGCCAGGCTTGCAATTAGACGTATTTCGGCCTTTGCCTGGGAAAGCAAACGGCCTTATAGTTTTTACCTAGGAAACTATGGGTGGAATGTTGCAATATCAGCAGGTCGTTTAAAGAGGAAGCTGTCCCTTTAATTTAACGTGGGTGTTGACTGTTAAATTGTAAAACAATCTATTTAGGTTTTTGGAGAGGTTGTAAAAGAAAAGCTACTACGTGGGGTTAAAAAAAAATGCACCGACGAAGGTGGGATTCGAACCCACGCGTGCAGAGCACAATGGATTAGCAGTCCATCGCCTTAACCACTCGGCCACCTCGTCAACAGTAGAAAAAGACTTATTGTATTTTCTAATGCAGGCAAGCTAGAAGCATTTTGAAATTTTGTGTTGGTACTGAAGAAGAATGTCCCAGCCGTGTGCTTTAAAAACGTGTTACTGTCTACATTGATATAACCTTACATTAAGGGCTGCGGGGAAAATCCAGCAGTTTTGCAAAGGGGGGATCCTATGGGGGCTGGGTTTACGTGTGGGTCCAAGCATATTATAGTGGTTCCATGCACCCAAACATGGTAAAATTGAGGTAACTCTAGGAGGGAAAGGGAAATGGATGACTTGGGAGAGGTGTCGTGTTTCCATTGTTAAAGGCAGCTCTTTTTTGCATTAGGAAGCCTATATAGGGACTTCCCAGTGGGGTGGCTCTGCTATTGTTTGTAAGTATTTAGCTGCATATCCCCGTCTTTCTTATGTATGGAAGCTTACATCTGACTTACATGTGGAGGCACCGTGGAGGAATCTGGGCTGTGCAAGGTACAGTTCAAATTGTTCCAAGGGCCACTTTGATATCTCTACCAATGCAGGAAGGCCACACCAACACATCACTTTGCCACACTAGTTAGCACGCTGATGGAGGAGACATTTTATTCATACATTTTTTGGGTTTTTTGCAATAAAGTAACATGGATACCCCTCTGTCAGTTGTTTCCAGTCTTCCCTCTAAGCTGAGTGAGCATGAGCGAGCTCACAATTTTTTAGCCTCCAGCACACGCAGTTTTGTCTCAGCTCAGGAAGAATGGCCCTACAGCAAATTAATTTATGCACTAGCTCACAACTTTAATGCCAGTAGCTCACAATTTTAATGCCAGTAGCTCACAAAGTAGAATTTTTGCTCACAAGACTCCACAGCTTAGAGGGAACATTGGTTGTTTCCGTAGCCCGTTTGGGGGTGGTTTCCTCATCTCGCTTCCTCCTAGGGCAGGAATGGCCAAACTGTGGCCCAGGATGTTTCACAGATGTTGTGTGGCCCCCACAAACCCATTAGCTGGCTCAGGCATTTGTTTCTTTTAATCACTTCTCTAAGTCAAGCCAGCCAGAGGCTCGGAGAATACATTTTAAGTTAAAATTGCTTTCTTTTCACCTCTCCCCAATTATTTTCCTTCCTCCCTCCCTCGTGGCTCTCAAACATCTCATATTTGATATGTGGCTCTTAAACTAAGCAAGTTGGGCCATCTCTGTCCTAGGGTAAAGTTGTTCTTTTGCCTCTGTGCACAGGTTCCCCCCCCCCATTCCATCTTAATGCTTCCCCCCTTCACACCATGCAACTAGGCCCACTATATCATCCTTGGAGCCACCTCAATCTCTCATTATTCATGTTTTTATTCCCCACTAAGCTGAATAAGGCAATTTCATGTACTCATGTATCATAATGCATACCACAAGTAATGCAACAAAAGGAAAGGAAAAGGAAAGATCCCCTGTGCAAACACCAGTCGTTTCCGACTGTGGGGCGATGTGGCTTTCACAATGTTTTCACGGCAGACTTTTTTACTGGGTGGTTTGCCATTGCCTCCCCCAGTCATCTACACTTTTCCCCCCAGCAAGCTGGGGACTCAGAAGGATGGAAGGCTGAGTCAACCTCTAGCCAGCTACCTGAAAACCCAGCTTCTGCCAGGGATCGAACTCAGGTCGTGAGCAGAGTTTAGGACTGCAGTTCTGCAGCTTTAACACTGCGCCACGGGGCTCAAAACTGCAACAAAACTGGATTACAAATTAGAGAAACAGTGTAACAGAAGTAGTGTATCCAACAAACCAAGCACTGAAACCTAACTAAAATTTCAGGTAATTATTATCATATTCTTTTAATGAAAAGGACACCCCCAAACAGAGCTCTCCTGACTGCATCAGGCAGGCTATTCCACTGGGGGAGCCATGACCAAGAAGGCACTGGGATGGACAACTGTCAATCTTAGCCATTCAGATGGCACTTTGAGAAGCTGTGACAACGGAGCATAGCAGGAGTGGGAGGCCCTTTACATACATAAGTCCTTGTAGATAGATCCAAGTGGGCAGCCGTGTTGGTCTGAAGCAGTAGAACAAAGCCGGAGTCAAGTGCCACCTTTAAGAACAACCATTTTTTATTCAGAACCTAAGCTTTAACCAGTATGTCCTTTTGTGATTCATCTAGATTTGCAGAAACACCATTTGGCAGGACGTTTTATTACCTTTTATGGCTATCCAGACCAAATAGCCAAGCCACACTGTTTAATGCGACCGTGTGATCAGTTAGTTTGCCCTCTCTATCAACAAACTGCTTGTATTTCAGCTCACAATACCTGATCCCCTCGTTTGGTGAAGTGTGCTTAAGAGAACACACAAAAGCTTACGTTCTAAATAAAAATCGGTTGGTCTTAAAGGTACAACTTGACTCATGCTTTGTTATACATAACTGCTGGATCAAAAGGACTTTAGTTAAGATTATGCATGGGATAGAGAAGGTAGAGAAAGAAGAACTTTTCTCCCTTTCTCACAGTACAAGAACTCGTGGGCATTCAATCAAATTGCTGAACAGTTGCATTAGAATGGATAAAAGGAAGCATTTCTTTATCCAAATATGGAATTCACTGCCACGGGAGGTGGTGGTAACATCAAGCATAG
Source organism: Heteronotia binoei (assembly GCF_032191835.1). Taxonomy (NCBI): domain Eukaryota; kingdom Metazoa; phylum Chordata; class Lepidosauria; order Squamata; family Gekkonidae; genus Heteronotia; species Heteronotia binoei. The sequence goes on along the minus strand of NC_083237.1, from coordinate 12,827,511 downwards.
ACAGCTTCAAGAGGAGATTGGATAAACATACGAAGCAGAGGTCCATCAGTGGCTATTCGCCACAAGGTCTAGATGCTCTGTATTCTTAGTGCTTTGGGGGGGGGACCATGGGAGGGCATCTAGTGTCCTGGCCCCAATAGTGGACCTCCTGGTGGCACCTGTGTGTGGGGGGATTGGCCACTGTTTGACAGAATGTTGGACTAGATGGGCCATTGGCCTGACCCAACATGGCTTCTCTTGTATTCTTTTGACTTTGATGGACCAAGGCTCTTATTCAGCATAACACAGGTTTATGTGTTCCCAGCACCTACACCTTTCTTGAGGTACAGCAAGGAGAAGTATACACAGTATTCCAAATTAAGCTGCACCATTGATCTAGATTCTGACAATACTGGCAATTTTCTTTCAGTCTTTTCCACACCAAACTGATGTTTTCATTCAGGTGTCCACTATAACACCAAGATCTTTCCTTCTCAATCGGTATTCATATGTTACAAATGAATGAACACACATGCAGTCATCTGTGTTGGAATGCAGATTATTTACATTTCAGTCATTATGGGATTAACTATTGTTATTAGTAGTTAGTAAACAGGATATGATGTTTTGTAGTTTGCATCCAATTAGAAACCAGGAAAACCAAGAAAGAACAAAAGAGAAACCATGTTGGATCAGGCCAATGGCTGATTCAGTCTAACACTCTGTGTTGCACACTGGCCAAAAAACCAGGTGGCATCAGGAGGTCCATCAGTGAGGCCAGGACACTAGAAGCCCTCCCACTGTCCCCCCTCACAAGCACCAAGAATACAGATCATTACTGCCCCATACAGAGAGTTCCATCAATAAACTGTGGCTAATAGCCACTGATGTACCTCTGCTCTGCTCCATATGTTTATCCAAAGAAATGGTTTGACCTGTAACCTTACTATTGGCCAAATATCACCTTGTTTGTAAGAATGCTTTGGTCTTCCATGCAAGGTTAGCACCTGCCTCTCCTGTATCTGTGCTTGCTGGGAAGAAGAAAGGAACAAAAATCACCATCTTAAAAAATAGCCACGTAGCTATTAGGATGTACATAGCAAGGTATAATACATTGTTTATTTTCTTTCATCCCAAGTGCCTTTCTCTAATCCACCCCCAGTAAACTTTATTTATTTTATAAGCATGTCTTGACTCTATGTATCTGGACATCACCTCTGTATTTTAAACTAGTATCTCAGCTATCAGTTTGTAAGAAAGAAGAAGAAGATATTGCATTTATATCCCGCCCTCCACTCCGAAGAGTCTCAGAGCTGCTCACAATCTCCTTTACCTTCCTCCCCCACAACAGACACCCTGTGAGGTAGATGAAGATATTGGATTTATATCCCGCCCTCCACTCTGAAGAGTCTCAGAGTGGCTCACAATCTCCTTTACCTTTACCTCCCCCACAACAGACACCCTGTGAGGTGGGTGGGGCTGGAGAGGGCTCTCACAGCAGCTGCCCTTTCAAGGACAACCTCTGCCAGAGCTATGGCTGACCCAAGGCCATGCTAGCAGGTGCAAGTGGAGGAGTGGGGAATCAAACCCGGTTCTCCCAGATAAGAGTCCGCACACTTAACCACTACACCAAACTGGCATGTTAGAAAGAACTAATATGCATTGACTTTACAAATGAAACAGAAGATCCATATCTGGAAAAATGTTCAGGTTTTTTTCAGTCACATTCAGCAGTACTGGCAGTGAATGTAACACGTTAATTATTCTGTGAATATATAAAGGGGGGGGGGGGAATCAAGTATACATGGTACATGAATTCTATGTGTGTTCAATGTAACATGGGAACAGGCCTACAGTTACCTCCAGGTCGGAAATCACTGAACAATTCATGCATACACAAATAAGTTTTCTGCCTTGGTTTCCCTTTTTTGAATTGTGATCCTTAAAAAGAAATGACTGGGGGAAACTCCAGTAACTACTGATCTCCAGCCAACCAAGCTCTGCTTTTGGAGGGTAGGTTCTATGGCAGGGGTGTTAAATGTGAGGCCCCAGGGCCAAATCATGCCCCCGGAGGGCTCCTATCAGGCCCCTGAGCAACTGGCTCTTGTCTGCTTCCTTCTCCCTCTCTCTTGCTTCCTTCTGCATCTCAACTTGCTTTGCAAGGCTTGCTCAATCGCACAAGAACTACAGAGCAAAACCTCAGTTTTCTCCATTGGTTGAGACTCTTCCCCCCTCCTAGTCCCCTGGTAGGGAAAGAGCCAGAGCTTCCTTTGCCCAATTCCCTGGATCCCATGGGAGAAATTTAAAAAGCACCTTTAAGACCAACTTGGTAATGTTTTAAGGTTTTTTTTAAAAAAATCTTTAGTTGCATTTGTGTCCTTTATAAAGTTTATATCTCTGCTACCTAATCTAAAATAGGAACACACATGGCCCAGCCTGACATAGCCTGGCTCGACAAGGTCTCATTTATGTCAGATCCGGCCCTTATAACAAATGAGTTCGACACCCCTGTTCCATGGCATTATACTCTGGGGTCCCGCTCCTTCCCAAGTTTGGCCTTCTCTGTGTTCTATTCCCAAATCTCCAGGAATTTCCCAGTTGAGAACTGGCAACCCTAGGAGCTGAGAACTGGTTTATTGCATTGGTGGCAGCAGGGGATATAATAGTATACACCACCTTTCCCATGTTCAAGGTAATTTAGCAACATGAAGTTAAAGAATTCACAAACTCGTATTTTAAACACACAAACATTCAATTACAATCCAACACTAGGAACGGTGTTTAGAACAGTGCCCAGGGATGCAAACAGAAATGTCCTCAGTTAAATCAGATTTCCCTCTACCAAATGCCATTTGGAATAGTTTGGGTTTTTTAAAAAGGTTTTTATGGGCTGTAGAATTTTAGGGTGGCATTCCATACGTTCTCTGGAAGCTGATTCCAGAGAATGGTAGCCACCATTGAAGAAGGAAGGAAGGAAGGAAGGAAGGAAGGAAGGAAGGAAGGAAGGAAGGAAGGAAGGAAGGAAGGAAGGAAGGAAGGAAGGAAGGAAGGAAGGAAGGAAGGAAGGAAGGAAGGACTACAGGTTCATTGTTCCATACTTTCATACCTGCTCTCTGAAGAATCACTGTGGATCAGGCCTGGGACGTCATTATGGTGTCCATTTTTTTCTGAATCTGATTCCTTGACTACCTTGCAATTTAGACTACCTTATTTTCAAAGATTATTTCAAATCTGTTGCTACAGGAGGCGCCATGGCTTAGTTGGTGAAAGCGCCTGTCTAGTAAACAGGAGATCCTGGGTTCGAATCCCAGTGGTGCCTTTCTTTTGAGGTCATCAAATTCCGCTAGAGAAGAAAGTCATTTACTAAAAGGAACCAAACTTTTAAAATATTTAAAATAGTATAATTGTAAAAACAATAGGAATTAACACAGAAAAATATGTGTGTGTGTGTGTGGGGGGGAGAACATAAACTGCCATAAAGGTTAAAGGAAGTCCTTGAAATACATAACGCTTTGGAAGGATAGCTAGAATGAAGCTGTTTAACAACTGCTGCTGTAATGTGATTTAGAGTTTTAAAAAAGAATTGTAAGAAATGTCTTCTTACACTACATAGTGATACAGCATCAGATTCCACCCTCCACCGGAAAAGACACGTCTTTAAATATCAGGAGGCCTTTCCCAAAGTCAATGTGGGCAAAGGTTGTTCTAACGGGGTTCCATGGTGTAATGGTTAGCACTCTGGACTCTGAATCCAGCGATCCGAGTTCAAATCTCGGTGGGACCTAAGTTTTAAGGGGTTTTTTTCCCTTCTCTGTAAACAAATATTATAATTTGTCCTGCACTTTTGTTTCCTACAAAGTGTTCCCTCGTACTGACAACCGCAACAATTCGTTCCTGCTTTTTCCCCACCCTGCATATCGCCCTCAAGATGCAATAAAAACTCCTTTGTCTTTGGTGGTGGAGAGGCTATCCTAAGGGCCATTCTGATGAACGCATTTGTCACAATTATTCTCATTGATCCAAGGAAGAGTTCTATCCCTAAGAGCCAGGCCACAGATTTAGAAAGGCCTGATTCACTCCACCTTTGCACCTACGCGTCTGAATGTACCATCAGATGATCAAACCACAATTAAAATATATATATTTGAAAGGGTTCATACCTTCAGCAATCAGCGAGGAGTTACTCGCTGGTGTGCACAGTGGGTTATTAATGGTTCTGGTCTTTAAAAAAAAAAGAATACGGTTCCATTCCTTCCCCCTCCCCCTGAGACTGTAACCCCCTCGCAGACTTGCACTTTTCTTCTGAAAGCGAACGAGCTTTTGTATAAACGGCTGAAGAGAAAACACTTAGGGAATGAAGAAAGAATTGAAATAAATAGAAGAGGATGCTCATTGGAGAGGAGAAAAAAAAAATCATACAGCCTCCCCGTCGGGGAATCGAACCCCGGTCTCCCGCGTGACAGGCGGGGATACTTACCACTATACTAACGAGGAGAACGCTGAGAAAATACCTTCTTATCACCGTTCTAAATCAGAACCCTGCATTTTCATTTCTGTTCTGCTTTTAGCACGATCTCTTTTCTTTCTTCCCTCTATCTTTTTTACGATAGTGGCATATTTCTGGGGTCCTCAACGCCGCCGTTTAACTTCGTGCACGACCTTCTTATAACCCCCGCCGCAGGGTTACAAATGTGATTCCTTTATTGGAGAAAAAGGATGAATTCGCCTATGCTCAGAGACCTCTCTCATCGCTCCGTCTCAGCTCAGGCACAAGAACAGGCTCCCAAGGCTGTCTGGTGATTATAGGCCTTTGCATGGACCCCTGGTGATCCGCTCAGGCTTCTATTTCCGGAAGGTTCTTCCATCTGTTTTTAATTTCTCTCCACGCTCCCGCTTCTATGCAGTATGGCGATGGGTTGTGGAAGAATGCATTGCCAAGAAAAAAAAAAGATCTGCCCTGATAGCCATCCGGATGGGTGGAGCGACGTGAGAGGATTGCAAAACGACGGAAGCGAAGTAAAATCTTGCTCGCCGAGCAAAGGCACATCCTGTCGTCTCTGTATCTGTCGCAATTGTAAAAAGTCAATTACTGGAGACTGTAGTCGAAGGCGGCTCGTTGGTCTAGGGGTATGATTCTCGCTTCGGGTGCGAGAGGTCCCGGGTTCAAATCCCGGACGAGCCCACTTTTTTTCAAAGAGTAACTATTTTTTTTTTTTTTTTAGGAAGCAATTGAAAATGGCCGAAGGAACTGAAGTATGCCAGCATTTCAGAAATGGCGATCGATCTGTGTGGAATCGTTTACTTATATCTTCTTAAAAGTAAACGTTAACTTCCTGATATGAAATGCAGCTATGATGATGAACTGGTTTAGGAGACATTTTAAAAAAATAAGCTGCCGGGTCCTATATGGAAAGAAACTGGGGCACAAATCACCACCAGAGACACCCTACGAATCAGTAATAAATGCATTAAATGGCAACACAAATGTCCAAACACGTAGAAAAACTAAACCTGCACGAGTCTCTGTGGCGCAATCGGTTAGCGCGTTCGGCTGTTAACCGAAAGGTTGGTGGTTCGAGCCCACCCAGGGACGTTACCTTTTAGTTCATTTGTATCACATTGAATAGATCACTTAAGTGGGAGAGATGATTGATGAGAGCTATTGCTGCTGCTTTATGTTGAATTACATGTTTATTGTGGCCAGCCGTGTTCCATTACTACCAATCCGGTACCCTTGGCTTCTGCTATGCCATATGTTTTTAGAAAGTGGGCAGAGCCAGGTGGAGCTGGTGCCAGCAGCGCTTTTGAGTGCATATGTAGATTTAAAGGCATCCTATTAACCAGAATGCCTGCCTTAAACGGAGAAGGATCCAAGGAGGCAGCAGCGTTGGTCTGAAGTAGTAGAACAAAGTAGGAGTCAAGCGGCACCTTTAAGACCAACTTAGTTTTATTTAGAACGTAAGCTTTCGTGTGCTCTAAGCACACTTCATCAGACGAGGAATCCGGCACGTTCTAAATAAAACGAAGTTGATCTTAAAGGTGCAATGGACTCCTATTAAATGGAGAAGAATTAACCACAAGAGTAATAAATAACCTTGTTCCCTGACACGTAGGGTTTGGCTCCGCCTCCTGGGGCAGCCATTTTGCAGCTGCGTTCACCAACCTGTGTCCAAATCCCAAGGAAAGGAAAGGCCCCCTGTGCAAGCACCAGTCGTTTCCGACCCTGGGGTAACGTTGCTTTCACAACATTTCACGACAGGCTTTTTTTTTTTTTTTTACGGGGTGGTTTGCCATTGCCTTCCCCAGTCATCTACGCTTCCCCCCCAGCCAGCTTCCCTTGGGTCGGCTACCTGAATCCAGCTTCCGCCGGAATCGAACTCAGGAAATGAGCAGAGAGTTCAAACCGCAGTACTGCTGCTTTACCACTTTGCGCAACTGGGCCGCTTCCAAATCCCACAGGTGCCCATAAATTCAAAAAGCTTGGGAACCCCTGGTAAAGATTAAAGCAGGCTCCTTTGGAATGACCCTTGCTGGGGAAAGAAAGTTTGCCGGCTTAAACTCCTATAGTATGCTTTTGTCAGAGTCATGTAGACCAGGGGTGTCAAACTCATTTGTTATGAGGGCCAGAACTGACATAAATGAGACCTTGTTGGGCCAGGCTGTGTGTGTACCTATTAAAGATTAAGTAGCAGAGATATAATCCAGGGAACTGGGCAAAGAAAGCTCTGGCTCTTTCCTTCCTTCCCCAGGGGACCAGGAGGGGGAGGAGCCTCAACCAATGGAGAAAATCGAGGTTTTTGCTCTGTAGCTCCTGTGCGATTGAGCAAGCCTTGCAAAGCAAGCTGAGATGCAGAAGGAAACAAGAGAGAGGGAGAAGGAAGCAGACAAGGCTCAGTTGCTCAGGAGCCTGATAAGAGCCTTCCAGGGGCCTGATTCAGTCCCCAGGTCGCATGTTTGACATCCCTGATATAGACCATCCTCACTGGGCAGACATTTACCTATGATTTTGTGAAGGGGGGGGAACTCTCCTGTTTGTAAGCCGCAATATCACCAGGCTATGAAATGCGGCTGGTCCAGGGTTAAGAATGTCCGACTCTAATCTGGAAAACTGGTTCAATTCCCCATTCCTCCGTGTGAAGCCAGCTGGGTGACCTTGGGTCAGTCGCAGTGCTCTTTCAACCCCCAAAATAATGTCTAGCTTGCCAAAGAGTTAGAATCTAACTGCCAGACAATCATTGGATCTCCTGGCTATGCTACGCACAATGGCATGCAATGATTAGTTAAGCAGCTTTACATGTGGATTTTACATAACTGAATCTCATTCTGTATGGCCTGCATGTCATAGGGTCCCCCCCTACAGTTGACTCCACCACTCCTTTCGTTGCCTGTGTACCTGCATGCGCACGCACCTCATAAGGCTGTATTCCACAAAAGCTCGGGCCAGAATAAAAAGTTGTTAAGAACAGCAGAGAAGCCATGTTGGATCAGGCCAATGGCCCCTCCAGTCCAACACTCTGTGTCACATACGAACATAAAAGAAACCATGTTGGATCAGGCCAATAGCCCCTCCAGTCCAACACTCTGTGTCACATAAGAACATAAGAGGAGCCATGTTGGATCAGGCCAATGGCCCCTCCAGTCCAACACTCTGTGTCACACAGTGGCCAAAAAACCCAGGCACCATCAGGAGGTCCATCAGTGGGGCCAGGAGTGTTATTCTAAGGCAGGGGTGCCATACCTTTTGGAGCCTGCATGTGAATACCTTTCAAATTCTGGCACAGGGAGGTGGGCACAGTGTGTGTGATCTTCTCCCTGTCATTCATGCCTTGGTCAATGTTCCCTGTAAGCTGCAGAGTCTTGTGAGCAAAAATTCTACTTTGTGAGCTGCTGGCATTAAAGTTGTGAGCTCCTACATAGATTATTTTGCTCTGGGGGTCATCCTTCCTGAGCTAAGACAAAACATGTGTGAGCTGGAGGCCAAAAATCTGTGAGCTAGCTCACGCTCACTCAACCTAGAGAGAACACTGGCCTTGGTACGTCTCATTTTGACTATGGCAATGAATTGCACATGGATGGGGCTGTACTTGAGTGGGAGACCGCCAAGGAGAAGCACGTGGATGGGGCTGTACTTTGTAAGGAAAGCCCCCTACTTTTCATGCATATGGACATCGTGATCACCAGTATGGTTGCCAGGGTGCCTGGAGTTTGACTCTCACACATCTGCTCTAAGACGTGGACTTTGCCCACAGTTTCTAAGGCTTATGTGGATACTATAAGCATCAGCTTTGCAGCAGCATTCTACACCTCTGGATGGGTGTTAGCCAGAACTCTGCTCCTTGTGTGCCCAGTCTTGGCCGCTGCAGTAAAGGAAGCCATGCCACCATGAACTGTACAAGCAAACAGTTTCCAGCCTGTTTCCATGAACCAAGGGCTAACACCACCAGAATCCATCTTGTTTTCCTGACTTCATATCCAACCGCTGCTTCAACTTTTGCATAAGGCAATCAAGCTTATCCAGGCATGGATCCTGCCAGACCACTCAAGCCTTTGTCTAACGAAACCCAGGACAAAGACTGGTGCCAGGAAGAAGATAGAAAAAGAGGAAGACCATCTCCTGCCAGAGCCAAGTCTTTTGTCTAATCCGGGGGATACCTAGGTCAGTATTTGATTCTCTATTGTCACCTTTTCAGATAAGTCCATCTAATCTTAAGTGTTCCCCACTCAGTAATCACTTCTATTCTATCACTTTGGAGCCTGCCCCACGGCCTGTTTCAATCTGAAAGTTCTTTCAGGTACACAGGACCCAGGCAAGTTCATTGGTCAAGATCAGGTACCCAACTGGGCGCCACCAAGGGACTTGTTATTGGCTCTGCAATAGTCCAGCCCTCCTGGTCATTGCAGAGCCTCCTCTTTCTCCTCCCTCCTACCTCCCAGCCCCTGAGGGTCTAAGGTAGTCTATTTAACCTCTGACCCAACTCCACTCATGTGTGCATCTAGCAGTACCACAGTTCCGCTGTCTAGATCCATCCCCAATTCTGGCCGCAGTTTTGGGTCCATTTCCCCCGTCCTCTTTTGTCGCCATTGGAGCCTTCCTTGAAGACTACGATAGATAATATTACCCTGTGTGTCTACCCTTTATGTTCCCCTATCGATCTATCTATATTTCTAGGACTGTATGTGTGATTAGATGTGTATTTTTATCTTGTATGGAAGACTATATTTTTCTTAATAAATTATAATTGGTTTTACTAAATTAGAGTCCCATTATTTAAGCATCACTTTTCTGGATGTGTATTCTTGTATACATTGGTAAAAGATCCCTAGTGAGCCAGGTGCCCACCTAACTAATTCCCCAACCTCGTTTTGAGGGCATTTCGGCTTACAACTTGAGTGGGAGACCACCAAGGAGAAGCACATGGATGGGGCTGTACTTGAGTGGGAGACCACCAAAGAGAAGCACATGGATGGGGCTGTACTTGAGTGGGAGACCACCAAGGAGAAGCACGTGGATGAGGCTGTACTTGAGTGGGAGACCACCAAGGAGAAGCACGTGGATGGGGCTGTACTTGAGTGGGAGACCACCAAGGAGAAGCACGTGGATGGGGCTGTACTTGAGTGGGAGACCACCAAGGAGAAGCACGTGGATGGGGCTGTACTTGAGTGGGAGACCACCAAGGAGAAGCAGGGCTTCTGCACACAGAACCCCTTGAGGAGGTCACCGGAAGCTGTTCTGACTTGGGCAGCATTTAATCAGTGAATAAAATCAATGGGTGCCAATGCTGTGGGATGCAAATTTAAATGGGATTTTAGACCAATTCTTTAAGGAAAGGTCCACTCATCTGGAAGGCCAGGCTAGCCTGATCTTGGAACCTAAGCAGGGCTGGTCTTGGCTTGTATTTGGATGGGAGACCACCAAGGAAGTCCAGGGTCACTACACAGAGACAGGCAATGGTAAACTACCTCTGAAGGTCTCTTTCCTTAAAAATCCACAGGGTTGCGATAAGACAGCTGTGATTTGATAGCAAAAATAAAAGTCCATTCATGACTTTTAGGGAGGGACGGTGGCTCAGTGGTAGAGCATCTGCTTGGTAAGCAGAAAGTCCCAGGTTCAATCCCTGGCATCTCCCAAAAAGGGTCCCGGCAAAGAGGTGTGAAAAACCTCAGCTTGAGACCCTGGAGAGCCGCTGCCAGTCTGAGAAGACAATACTGACTTTGATGGACTAAGGGTCTGATTTAGTATAAGGCAGCTTCATATGTGTATGGCAAGCAGAGGAAAACTCCATAAATGCTTGAAACCCAGTGCTATTAAGAGACAACAGCAGGGGAAATCAGCTAGTATGAGACAATATGAGGAGAAAGTCTCAGCCTCTGTGCCCTGTTTCTTGGCCCTCCAGAGCAACTGGTTGGCCACCATACAAAACAGGATGCTTGGGACTAGATGGACTACTGGTCTGATCCAGCAGGGTTCTTCTATTCTAATTCAACCTGCTGATGTGACCTCTAAAGCCCTCTCTGGTTTGGCCCATTTTGACAATGGCCTGTGGGCATCTTTGGAATTCTGACACAGCATGATGGTTGCAGCCACAAAATGGCTGCCTTGGGGGTGGGCGGAGCTAGCCACAAATGGCTACTGCAGTTTGCCTTCAGTCACACAGACAAGATTATTGTGCTATGGTGGCAGCCGCTTACCACGTTCAAAAACCTTCACAGCCAATAAAGTCTCCAGTACCCAAACAAAAATCCCACCTGACTCCACCCACTTTCTAAAAAATCCTTTAGCCTATGCTAGGAAATGTGTTGGCCAGTGCCATGGTGGGTATCCCCGATCCAGGCCTCAGATTCAGCAGGAGCTCACAGGAGCACAGCTCCTGAACCTTTCACAGGGTTCCCCCTCTTCCTCCCCAGTCCATTGAATAGTAGGTGCAGCTGCATAACAATCCCTGGATTAGGAGAGCGGGCAGCCAGCCAGCCAGCCACCAGGGGCTTTTCCATGCCCCCAGCAGCCCTCTTTAACCCCCGGAGAAGCCTTTTCTTATGTGATTTTGGGTGGCGGGTGACTTGCTGGCCTTTTGACTGGGGGTGGGTGGCCCAGGAGAGCCCCAGGCGAGTGAGGTCTGCTTGAGGCCAGCCCAAGCAGGCCTCGCTCGCCTGGGGGTCTCCTTTCTTGCATCAGGTTGCTTTTGGCTGGGGGGGGCATATGCTAATGAGTTATGCTAATAAGCTCTGTCACCTAATTTTCTACAAAATAACTCCTGCCCTGATCTAAAGTACTGTCTTGTCTGATAGGAACCTGTCCTAGTGATATGTCACCTACTTCATATCAACTGAGAAAGATCCCTTTTGGCCATCTAGATCTGTTTGTAGGACTCTCTGTTTAGATAAATGCATTCAGGGCCTACATTATTACATTTCAGGTGCTCAGGGATAACAACTTGATCTGTTAACATGGGGTTATTCAGTTTTGCAGTTTTCAAAAAAACAACTACAACCCTTAAAAGTACACAAAAAAATACAAGAAACCTATATGATTTAACACAGGAAAGAATTTTAATTGCATATTTGCCCCTATTGTGTTCTGTACAGGCCAACCACAGCTATCTAATTAACTTGTACATTTCCCTCTCTGTAAGTTAATTTGATCATAAGGGGGGGGGGGGGTTGGTTTTTAATTCTTTCATTCTATTCCATGACTCTTTCTTCCAGAATCTAGAGGAAAGAATTCAGCAAAATATTCTGGCATCTCCTCAAGAAAGCTGTAATATGTTTATTGTATCAGGCAAAGCTGGGTTTTTTTTTGCAGATTTTAAAAGTTTTTACATGCTTTATAATTTTTTAATATTGTTGTTAATTTGTTTCATAACCCTAGGATGCCCTGGACACACACGCACACACACACGAACAAATGCTGAAAATTAATGTCATTTATTTGTTTTGATGACACTCTAATATTATACATATACGTTCTGCTTTGTTTTTAATGGTCTGATGGTGTTTGCATTGTGTCTGGTGATAGGAACCTTGTCTTCCCTTCTTTATTTAAGTACATGCATTGGTCCACATCTCTTTCTAGAAATAGCTTTCATAAAGCCTTCCACGTTGCCCAGCTCACCAGTTAAGATCTGATTCACAAGCCCTGCTGTCTACACTCCTGTCTTTGGAAGTGAAGCAGCTGGCTACCAAAAACAGGGCTTTTTCAGTAGTGGCCCCTTGCCTGTGGAATGCCCTTCCCCTTGAAGCTCTCCTGGAACCTGCATCGTTTCCAATTCAGCACCAGGCTAAAACATGGCTTTTGAATAAGGGGATGGTTTTTAGCACAATTTTAGCTTGGAATCTGTTCTTTTAAACTGTTGATAATCTGCACTTCTGAGCCATTTTTATGCTGGGCTGGAACTTTTTAAAAAAATGATGGGTTTTAATTAATACCTTCATATAAATATTTCGTGTGCCATTTCAGTCAGGCTCCTGAAGAGGCAGGCATTTTCTTTTATTTTTTAAAAAAGAAAATGTTCTAAATAGGTAAGTAAACGTTAGGAAGGAAACATTTCCTCCTTGTTTCATGTCTATCTCACCTTTCTCCCCAAAACAACTTACCTCATTCTCCTCTCCTTCATTTTATCCTCACAACAACCCTGTGAGGCAGGATGGACTGAGAGCTTAAATCTAGGGTTGCCAGATTTAAGTTGGGAAACTCCTGGAGATTTGGAGATGGAGCCTTTGGGGGGGGGGGAGAAGTAGGGACTTCAGTGGGGTGCAATTCCACACTGACCACCCTCCAAAGCATTCAGTTTTCTCCAGGAGAACTGATCTCTGTAGTTTGGTGATGATTCCAGGGGATCCCCAGGTCCCACCTGGGGGTTGGTGACCCTAGCATTTCCTTGGCACAATGGGGATCAACAGAGTCCCCCAGAACCTCATCAGACAATTCAACCACAGCATCGGCTTTGAGACCAGAAATTACTTCGTTGTGCTTCACTGGCGTTTCACTGGATGAGGAGACGATACAGCCGGGGTTTAGAGTTTGTGTGGAACAAGCAAGCTTTTCAGCTTGCTAAGCACCTGCCTACTCAGACATGCATCTAACCAATCTGCAATTTTAACATTCCTGTTCAATTGACAACACTGACGTGTGTGTCAAGTCATCAAGGAGCGCCAGGCATTAATTTAATTTAATTTTTCCATTGATACCCTGCCCTATCCCACAAGCAGGCTCAGGGTGGCTTACAATATTAAACCATTAGACACTGTGATCTGCATTTCTGCCTCATGAGCTCAGGGACGAGTCAGACGCCTGCAACGGATGAAGCAACCTCTGTACCTACCTTGTTTTTGCAGACTTCTGCCTCCTAATCAGAGAGGCAAAAATACTGCCAGGGGAACGGTTAGATTTGCACCCCAGTTTGAGGTTATAGGTTTCAGAGAGTCAAAGCTCCCTTCAAAACTCCTACTTGGAAATCTTGTGCTTCTCTATGGAGCTGCTGGACTCAAACCCGACTGTTCTCTGGCAGATCAACACAGCCCTTCTATAAACTAGGGAAATTATAAGCATTAAACAAAATGAAGACCCGCCTCGTCTGCCGAAACCCGGGATCGAACCAGGGACCTTTAGATCTTCAGTCTAACGCTCTCCCAACTGAGCTATTTCGGCTGCGTGAGGATGGTCTTTCTGCTCTCTCACCAGGAATAAGCAAGTAGGCAAGCAATATTTTACCATTTGATATTAACAAAAAAACAAACGAACCTTGATATCAGCAAAAAAAAAAAAGCGGCCCCGTGGCGCAGAGTGGTAAAGCAACAGTATTTCAGGACTGTGGTCTGAACTCTGCTCACGTGTCTGAGCTCGATTTCGGTGGAGGCGGGTTCAGGTAGCCAGCCCAAGGTTGACTCAGCCTTCCATCCTTCGGAGGTCAGTAAAATGAGTCCCCAGCTTGCTGTGGGGGTGGGAAGTGTAAAAGACTGGGGAAGGCAATGGGAAACAACCCCGTAAAAAATCTGCCATGAAAACGCTGTGAAGGCAACGTCACCCCAGAGTCGAAAACGACTGGTGCTTGCACAGGGGACCTTTCCTTTCCTTATTAACAAAAATGGGGATGTATTAAAACGAATGACAGGATGCTCCGTAGGAAACATTAGCAGCCTGGATGGTCCAGAGGATATAATGAGAGAGAAGCTTGTACATTGACGGGCATGGGCTTCCTTGAAATACATTGAAGCACAGAAACGGCTGCAACAAAAACCTGGAATGGATAATCTTATCTCCATTTATATTCTATGGACTATCCAGGCTCCCATCCAGGCTCTGCTATTGTTTCCTATGGACAATTGTCTGCCAAAATCCAGGATTGGATTGACAGGGGGTAACGTACCTTGCCAACCTCCAGGACTGGATTGACAGGGGGAAAGGTACCTTGCCAACCTCCAGGACTGGATTGACAGGGGGAAAGGTACCTTGCCAACCTCCAGGACTGGACTGGCAGGGGAAAAGGTAGTCTGCCAACATCCGGGACTGGATTGACAGGCAAACAGGTACTCTGCCAATTTCTAGGATTGGATTGACAGGGGAAAAGGCATTCTGCCAGCCTCCAGGACTGGATTGACAGCAGAAAATGTACTTTGCCAACCTCCAGGACTGGATTGACAGGCAAAAAGGTACCTTGTCAACCTCCAGGACTGGATGGACAGGGGGAAATGTACCTTACATCACTCTCAACCCCTTGTAACCTGGCCCACCTAGGTTTATGCTTTTCTTCCTGTTGTTTCCAGAAGCCTCTTCTGTGGAAGGCATTCTGGGGAAAACCCATTCGTTCCGGGAAACCTCCACCTCATTCCTGGGGCTGGTCTAGCCCAATGTCTTTTCCACTCGTTTTCCTGCATGGAGGAAAAAGTTGCCCATGGTCTTTTCCAGTAGCGCCATTAGTATCTCTCAAGAGATAGCCCAAATGCTAAGGACTACATTGCCCCCCTCTCCTGCCAGTCTCTGTGCTCAGATACAGAAACTTTTAAAGCAGGCTTATCACTGCTCCAGGAGTCAAGGCATTTCTCCACACAGCCAATATAGGGTTGCCACAAAAAAATATTTTTCAAGTCCCTAACTTTCCCTGACCAACATTTGTCAATTTTCCTGACCACCATTCAAGTATAACCACAAGTTAAAAAATGTATAGATCATGTTGCATTGATGCAAGGCTTAATGAAATGTTCTACTCTACTAGTGCCAACATATCAACTGCAACAATATTTGTCAAAGTAAAATTGTTACTATCAGCTTCTTTCAACATTAACTGCACCAACATCTGTTTTGCAATTACACCAAGATACAATCTTCAAGTAAACTTTGAATGCTGACAAGTAGGAATTTCCCCAAAGCTGGGAACATTTCACAATCATATTCTGGTTCCAGAAAGTGTAATGAGCAGACCAGCAGCAAGGAAGTAGGTGGAGTCTCTGCAATCTGGAGAAGCACACAAAAAGGGCTATGGAGCTGGTACTCTGTAAACTCCAGCAGGAAAAAGCGATCACAGTTGCAACATTTAGTTTGCATGGTGAAGAGTGGAAAGTGCTAGTTGTCTGTGAAATCCAATAGCAAAGCGAATTTGCAAATCTGTGCTGGGTTTCAGCAGGAGACAAAACGCCCATTCCATTTTGAAGCACGACCCAAAAACATGTTTATTTTTATATGTAAGTTGAAGGCAGCACTAGCAGGTAGGGATGAAAACAGTTAGATGTGTAAAGTTTGTATATTGCTAAATGTTTAAACTAGCCTTGCTTTGCAAATGCTGCAGGCAGACCTTGGAAAGCATGCAGGGGCAGAGCTCAAGCAACACATTGGTTGCTAGGGGCTGTGGGGTTGATAAAAAGGTGAAGCTGGGAAAGGGCATCATTACGCTTTCCTTGTATTCTGGAGGCTGCCAATCTCCCTTTCCCCCTGTAAATCTATTCCTAGAGGCTGTCAATCTCCCCTTTCCTCTGTCAATCTAGTCCTAGAGGCTGTCAATCCCCCTTTCCCCCTGTCGATCTGGCCCTAAAAGCTGCCAGTCTCCCCTCATGCCTGTCAATCTGGCCCTAGAGGCTGCCAATCTCCCCTTTCCCCCTATCAATCTAGTGCTAGAGGCTGTCAGTCTCCCCTTTCCCCTGACAATATAGTCCTAGAGGCTGCCAATCTACCTTTCCCCTGTCAATCTAGTGCTAGAGGCTGTCAATCTCCCCTTTCCTCTGTCAGTCTAGTCCTAGAGGCTTTCAGCCTCCCTTTCCCCCTGTCAATGTGGCCCTAGAGGCTGTCAATCACTCCTTTCCCTTCAATCTGGCCCTAGAGGCTGTCAATCTGCTCTTTCCCCTGACAATCTGGCTCTAGAGGCTGCCAGTCTCCCTTTCCTCCTGTCAATCTAGTGCTAGAGGCTGTCAACCTCCCCTTTCCCCTGACAATCTAGTCCGAGAGGCTTTCAGTCTCCCCTTTCCCCTGTCAGTCTAGTCCTAGAGGCTGACAATCTTTCTTTCCCCTGACAATCTGGCCCTAGAGACTGTCAGTCTCCCTTTCTTCCTTGACAATTCCCCCTTTCCCCTGTCGATCTGGTCCTAGATGCTGCCAATCTCCCTTTCCCTATGTCCATCTAGTCCTAGAGGATGACAATGTCCCCTCTTGCCTATCAATCTGGCCCTAGAGACTGCCAATCTCCCTTTCCCCCCATCAATCTAGTGCTAAAGGCTGTCAACCTCCCCTTTCTCCTGTCAACCCAGTCCTGGAGACTGGCAGAATGCCCTTTCCCCCGTAAATCCAGGTTGGCAGACTACCTTTTCTCCTGGTCAATCCAGTCCTGGAGCTTGGCAGAGTGCCTTTTTGCCTGTCACTGCAGTCCTGGAGGTTGGCAAGGTAAATTTCCCCTGTCACTCCAGTCCTGGAGGCTGGCAGACTACCTTTTCTCCTGTCAATCCAATCCTAGAAATTGGCAGAGTACCTTTTCCCCTGTCAATCCAGTCCTGGTGATTGGCAGACGATTGTCCACAGGAAACAATAGCAGAGCCTGGATGGATTCCTGGATGATCCATAGGATATAATGGGAGAGAAGATTATCCATTCCAGGTTTTTGTTGCAGCCATTTCTGTGCTTCAATGTATTTCAATGAAGCCCATGCAAGTCAATGGACAATCTTCTCTCCCATTATATCCTATGGACCATCCAGGCTCTGCTATTGTTTTCTATGGACCATCCTGTCACTCGTTTTAGTACTACATCCCCCAAAAGGTGGAAGTTACCCCGTACTCGGTTCCTCCTTGCGTCTCAGCATTGCAAACTTGTTTTCGGCTCCACAACATGGCGGTTACTATATATCCCGTCCATCATATTCACAAGCCCAGAAGCGCTCCTCAAAGCTTCAAACTTCACCCTCCTCCCCGCCCAAAGTTAGTCTTTAGTCTTTTTCCTGCATTGTGCATGGGGTTGGATTAGATGACCCTGGAGGTCCTTTCTAACTCTACGATTCTAAGCTGCTATTGGGAGTCTTGCACTTTTTTACGGCTATAGACAAACACGGCTTATCTGTCTTGTGGACCGCTTTCACCGAAGTGAGCCGATCGCTCTTAAGGGTAGCCCACAAAAACTTCACAACAGCCTTGGAACCCCCAAATCAGCTAGAAAACACTTAAAGGACGCGGGTTCCCAGCACTTGACCCCATCATGGCCAGAACTATGGACTCTACCGGAACAGTTTTGAAGAAACGCACGTGGACAAGCCCTATGGCCGAAGCCTAACATCAGAGATCCAGTTCGCAGCCTAGCGTTCCCACTTAAGACTCCACTGCATAAATTGAACTTCCCAACTTTAAAAGGAAAAGTATAAGATTAGTAAACCAGCTCTTTTTTTTGAAGTTGGAGGCGGCTCTTAAAAGAGCCTTTGTGTTGTCGTTTTGTTGCCTGCGGGGCGACGCTTTTTTCCTTTTCCAAGTTGCAAAATTACTTCGCCTTGGCCTTGTGGCTCTCGGTCTTCTTGGGCAAGAGGACGGCCTGGATGTTGGGCAGGACGCCGCCCTGGGCGATGGTGACTTTGCCCAGGAGTTTGTTGAGCTCCTCGTCGTTGCGGATGGCCAGCTGCAAGTGGCGGGGGATGATGCGGGTCTTCTTGTTGTCGCGGGCGGCGTTGCCGGCCAGCTCCAGGATCTCGGCCGTCAGGTACTCCAGCACCGCCGCCAAGTAGACGGGCGCCCCGGCTCCCACCCGCTCCGCATAGTTGCCTTTGCGCAGCAGACGGTGCACGCGGCCCACGGGGAACTGCAGCCCGGCCCGGGAAGAGCGGGTCTTTGCCTTGGCTCTAGCTTTGCCTCCTTGCTTGCCGCGTCCAGACATTTTGTTTTAAGCGAGTGAGCTAGAAACAACACCAAACGAGAAAATCGTAGGGAAGATACAAGCATAGCATGCTGCTCCCGGCCCATTTATTTCCTCCCCAGCTTCAACCTGCGAATCCCTATTGGCTGAATCTTGAAGGCGACTCGCTGGGACGAATCACGACGCGGATTCTCGCGCCGTCCAATGAAAACGCGAGTATCTGACCTCATCCTTTGCGACGATTGGACGAGCGCTGCGAGCCAATGCCTGGGGAGAAAGAGGAACGCGACTTGTTCTTTGTCCCGTAGAGTGGGCACAAGTAGCCAATGGCGAAACGGGAGACTGGGGATTCTTTGATCTGCACACAAGCCATATAAATCGAAGGACGAGAGGCTCTTTCTACATTCAGTTTTTTTGGTTGGTGGTTTGGAAGTGGGTCAGGATGCCCGAGCCTGCTAAATCCGCGCCGGTGCCCAAGAAGGGCTCCAAGAAGGCGATCACCAAGACGCAGAAGAAGGGCGACAAGAAGCGCAAGAAGAGCCGCAAGGAGAGCTACTCCATCTACGTGTACAAGGTGCTGAAGCAGGTGCACCCGGACACGGGCATCTCCTCCAAGGCCATGAGCATCATGAACTCCTTCGTCAACGACATCTTCGAGCGCATCGCCGGCGAAGCCTCCCGCCTGGCCCACTACAACAAGCGCTCCACCATCACCTCCCGCGAGATCCAGACCGCCGTGCGCCTCCTGCTGCCCGGGGAGCTGGCCAAGCACGCCGTCTCCGAAGGCACCAAGGCTGTCACCAAGTACACCAGCTCCAAGTAATCCCCCCCCCCCCCCCGGAGCCGGAGGTTGAAAACAGCAGGTCCAAAACCCAAAGGCTCTTTTTAGAGCCACCTACTTTTTCACAAAAGAGCCATGATCACTACAAAGATACCCGTGATTTAATCCTGTTTTCTGTCTTATTAGATAAACCAATACAATTTTCCTTACTCTAGATGTAAACATATTTGTTTATTAGAATAGAAGCTCTCTTAACAAAGCTACTGATGCGACATTTCAAAGTACTCTCTGTGCACCAAGTAATTTAAACCGCGTTCTAAAGGGATTATTCTGGATACTTAGCGGACATGTACTTTTTAATGTAACAAACTTGTTGCAAACGTGCTTTCTTATGTTGGTAACATTTTAGCACTCTTAGAAGGGTAATGAAAAGTATCTAGAGAATCGCATCCTCCCCTGCTATAGTTGGTCTAATTTTGTTAACTTGCAAAATAGTTGCTAGGTTTACTTGTTTGGCTACAGTTAAGAACTTTGAAGAGTCCCAAGAACTTTGAAGAGCAGTCCAAACTCTGCTCACGACCTGAGTTCAATCCCAACGGAAGCTGGGTTCAGCTTTCCATCCTTCCGAGGTCGGTAAAATGAGGACCCAGCTTACTGGGGGGAAAGTGTAGAAGACCGGGGAAGGCAATGGCAAACCACCCCGTAAAAAGTGCTGTGAAAACGTTGTGATGCGACGTCACCCCAGAGTCGGAAACGACTGGTGCTTGCACAGGGGACTACCACTACCTTTTTAAGAACTTCGAAGCCACTAGTAAACAGATTTAAGCAAATCCACTGTGAAGAATGTATTTCGTTCTTGGATACATTGTCTGGTCCTTTTTATTGCGCTTTGAAACTGGAATAAGAACTTGCATGAGGGGGAGGGGGAAGACAAGCCTAAATGAGCTGGTAGGATTTTTCCATATCAAAAGGGTTTTTTTTTTTAAGGGGGGGTTGTTTTTAATTCTAATGTTCCCTCAAGGCTCTGGGGGGGGGGCTGTAAAGCCTAGTAGGCACTGCAGGGACTCACTGCTGTGTTTTCTTCCCTTATTTCTTGAGAGCTTTCAGGCATTTCCATGCAACTATTACATTAATATGCTTAGAAGGACTTAAGAATATGCGCATATTTACCCCTGAAAAAGCTTATTGTTTGTGTATGTGTACACTTAATAGTTGTACAGACACAAGAAATGTACCACAAAACAAACTGAGAAGTGTACAAGGATTTGCAACTTTGTCACTCAGTGGCTGAGAAGGTGGAGGTCCCCGAAGGGTGTTGTGCTGCCCAATTTGGATGGGTTTTGGGGACTCTGTCGGGAGCCTTGGAGTGACACTGGATTCAGCACGAAGTAAGCTAATGCAGCGGCAAAATCCACTTCCTTGCTAACTCGGTTTAGCACAGAAGATGAACCCCTAGCTTTGACTCCACCGATCTGGCCTACTGGATCCGTGCCGCAATAACCTCCAGACTAGACTACTGCAATGCACGGTGTACACGTCTTCTCTTGAAGTCAACTCAGAGACTCCAGATGGAACAGAATGCTGCAGCTCAGGTATTATTGGGAGCCAGAGAGAGCAGACCTTTACGCCCACCCTGCGGTCATTGCCCTTGTTGCCTGTCAGTTATGGGCATCATTTTAAGATTTTCATTGTGACATGCAGAGCCCTTCGTGACATCGTTCCTCGCGTCTGCTGCTCTGTCATGGCTGCTCTGTTCATCTTCGGGTGCCATCCTGAAAAGCCAACAATTGCTTTGTCAATTGTGACCCCTGTCTTGTGGAATGGCTTACCTGACAAAATTAGAAAGGTGCCCACTCCTGAATTTTTGCAATCTATGCAAAATACAATTATTCAAGAGTGCCTTTTGCCCAGGAAAGAGGGCTGTGCTGTAATAATGTGGTTCATAGAGAATCTCGGGGTAAAGGCTTAGAGACTCTGTAAGTCCGTTGTTTAGCGTACAGTTTATAGCAGGGGTGGCCAAACTGCAGCTCAGGATCCACATGTGGCTCTTTCACACATATTCTGTGACTCTCAACGCCTCCACTGCCCTGTTGGCCAGCTTGGAAAAGGCATTTGTCTCTTTAAATCACTTCTCCAAGCCTAGCCAGCCGGCAGCTTGGAGAATGCATTCACAGTTGCTTTCTTTCCACTTCTCCCTCCCGCACCTATTTCCCTCCCTCTCAAACATCTGGCATTTATTCTATGTGGCTCTTACATGAAGCAGACTTGACCACCCATGATTTATACTTTAGGGACAGTGTGTAGTTCATACTATCTGTCACAGTGTGTAGTTCATACTATCTGTCCGTTAGTGCCACTGGACTCAAACTGCTTCTGTGGCTTCAGGCCAACACAGTGGCCCCCCTGAATCTACAGTGTGGGACTGTTTCAGTTGTGGACCCACTTGAAATACCTTAAAACAATGAGTAGAAGCGCTTCTGTTCGCCAGGATTGCTAGGCTGGAAGTTTAGTGGACAGGAAAAGGCATGCCAGGAGAAACAAAATGTCTGCAGTTCCTATCTTTGAGAATCAGGAAAGCCTTAAAAAAAAAGTCTCTTGTGCAGATTTCAAAGGAGGCAGCATTTATGGGGCAAATAGTGCAAGAAATTCTTGTGGCACCTTGATATGTCAATAAAGATCGTGCCATGTTACTCTGCGCCTTTCCCCCACGCTGGAGTTTATTTTCCCCAAGCATATGGATACGACAAATACAGGATACAAAATAAGAATGCTTCTGCTTTGTCTGCTTTTACAATCCAAGCATCAGTACGGCTGCAAGCAAAGTCAGCTTTAAGAGGGGATTGGATAAAAACATGGAGCAGAGGTCCATCAGTGGCTATTAGCCACA
The DNA here is from genome assembly GCF_032191835.1 of Heteronotia binoei. Lineage (NCBI taxonomy): Eukaryota > Metazoa > Chordata > Lepidosauria > Squamata > Gekkonidae > Heteronotia > Heteronotia binoei. The sequence goes on along the minus strand of NC_083237.1, from coordinate 12,805,551 downwards.
ATATATATATATATGTGTGTGTGTGTGTATATGTATGTATATGTGTGTGTGTTTGTGTGTATACACATATATTGGCCACTGTGTGACTGGATGGTCCATTGGCCTGATCCAACATGGCTTCTCTTATGTTCTCAGTACCTTTTTCTTTGTATAGATCCAGGTGGGGTAGCTGTATTGGGACTGAAGCAGCAGAACAAGCTTTGAGTCCAGTGGCACCTTTAAGACCAAACAAGTTTTATGTAAGGTATGAGCTTTGATGCACATGCAGCGTTCTTCTGATACATAGAAATGGAAGTTAAAGATGCCACTATAACTTTGTTTTCCTGAGTATATGAACAGCAAGAGAGGAGATGATTTAGTTTAGTTCCCTGTAGTTCAGTTCTGCAGTGTTTCTTAGTTGTGCAGAAACTAAGAATAAAACGTTAGTTTCTGCCAGATTTTTATTTTCTCTCCAATCTGTTTTGGAAGAAAACTGTGAATTTTAACTTTGTCGACTTTTCAGCAGGTCTATACTGTTTTCAAAATGGTAGAGCATTATTAATGCGTACTATTTCACTTCTTAAGTATTTGATTTCTGTAACCTGCCACCAACCATTTCGATAAAATAAGAAAGGAATAAATTATAAGCGATATTTGCCTAGATGAAGTTCCTTCCTATCTAAGCTGGGAAATGTTTAAAAAGGCGGCAGCAATGTTTTTATTTTTAAAAAGGAAGGCGAGATGCTGATTGGCTCGTTTGAAAACCGACGCTCGACATAGATTGGATAGAACTGATTTCGCCGCCAAAATGGTCGACAGTAAGGAGGCCGGGCCTTTTGCAGTTTTCATTGTGGTCCGCTCTCTGCTTACTTAACAGAACAGTCCCTTGCGTGTTTTTTGCTTTCGGTGGCTGTTTTGTTACTGGGAAGATGTCTGGTCGTGGCAAAGGCGGGAAGGGCTTGGGGAAAGGAGGCGCCAAGAGGCACCGCAAAGTGCTCCGGGATAATATCCAAGGAATCACCAAGCCGGCCATCCGCCGCCTTGCTCGGCGCGGAGGAGTGAAGCGTATCTCCGGCCTCATCTACGAGGAGACCCGCGGGGTGCTGAAGGTCTTCCTGGAGAACGTGATCCGCGATGCTGTGACTTACACCGAGCACGCCAAGAGGAAGACGGTCACTGCCATGGACGTCGTCTACGCTCTGAAGCGCCAGGGCCGCACTCTCTACGGCTTCGGCGGCTAAGAGGCGCTTCCGAATCCTGCCATTTTCCAACAACACCAAAGGTCCTTTTCAGGACCACCCACCTTTTCACTAGAAAAAGCTGAGTACTTTGTATTTCTGCATTTACAGTGTGACAAATATAGTGGCTTCAGTAGAATAGATATGCTGGTCGTAATCTGATCCTCTTTCATTTGTCGAAATAATTGCCCTATGTTAAATAGTTGTTTAAGAGCTCCCTGGCGCAGAGTGGTAAAAGCTGCAATCCAAGCTCTGCTCGCGGCCTGAGTTCGATCCCTGCAGAATGTGGGTTCAGATAGCCGGCTCGAGGTTGACTCAGCCTTCTATCCTGCCGAGGTCGGTAAAATGAGGACCCAGCTTGCTGGGGGGAAAGTGTAGATGACTGGGGAAGGCAGTGGCAAACCACCCGGTAAAAGAGCTTGCAATAAGCCCAAGTGTCAATTTTGCTTCCACATACACCCAGACAACACAGTCACTGGGCCTAACAGCATTAACTATACCATCTCAGGCTCATTCACTTGCTCATCTTCCAACATTATATATGCCATTAAATGCCAACAGTGCCCCTCAGTTCTCTACATAGGGCAAACAGGACAAACCCTCCGCCAAAGGATAAATGGACACAAATCTGACATCAGGGATTACAGAACTGAGAAACCTGTTGGAGAACACTATATCCTTCCTGAGCATCCAGCGGGTGACCTCAAAGTAGCTGTTTTATTGCAAGGAACTTCAAGAACAGAGTGGAGAGAAATTGCTGAATTACAACATTATGAAACTTGGCACAAACACTTCCCCAGGACTGAACAGGGATATCATTTTTTTTATCTCATTACATATACTAAATCAATTCTCGCGGAGCATAGCTGTGCATCCACAGTGTTCCAGTGTATTTCTCTTTTAGAACTGTGTATCCGAATGCTTTTTTGGGTTCTTTTTGTGTTGACATGCTCAGATGAGGGATGTGGACCGTTTGTCTCATTACATATACTAACTAAACTCTGCTAGTTTGCTTTTTTAAAATATCACTTTCATTTGTTATTTGGGAACCCCCAAAGAGCATTTTAGTTAAAAGACATGAAGGGGGATTCCCTGCTTGACAAATTGTACTCTAATGCAGCCTTTAATGGACCTCTCCCCTTCCCCGGGGAATATTTCTCCAAATGAGACAACGTATTTCTTCCAACAACGAAAGAACCAAAAACGAGAATGGAACTGCGATTTTTGGATCCCATACTCTACCGGCTTTTGCTACTCTGGCTTCACTTTTGTTTAAACCAACTTGAAGGGAGGGGGAGAGTAATCTGGAAAACGAAATTTTTAACAGGAGGTGGGGAGAAAAAATGTTGCGTAGCTAATTAATGAAAAACTCGCCTTGATCACCGGTAATAAAGTTAACTCATGGAGTGCTGGGCAAGAAATGATATTTTCCCATATTTAGAGTATACTTCAGCCTCGCCTACCTACCTAACACTGGGTTGTTGTGAAGATAAAGAGAGAACTGCGTAAGCTGCTTTTGGTTCCCTGCTGAAGTGAAAGCTTTAAAATTAAGTAGCCTTACATATCTGATAGGTTTGCAAACAGCTGTCCTGACTGTGTTATACAACACACACGTGAACTCTTTATTCAGTAGGCTGGCGCTCTCAGAAGTGTTACCTAAACTTGTGGGCTTTGTAGAAACCTTCCTCCACTGCATTTTGTCTTAGCTTGTGTAGAGGAAGTAAAGGCACGCAGCCCATCTAGTCTAGCAGCCTGTCTTGCCCAGGGGCCACTCAAGCAGTCTTGGAGACCAACAACGGGGCCTAGAGGCTGTAGCCTTCCCCTGGTGTTTTCTCATGGCACTGGTATTCCGAGTTCAGTCACCAGTAGATCTTCCTCTGTGTATTTGTCAAATCCCCTTTAAAGTTTCCTTTGCCTGTAGCTAGGACTACATTCCTTCTTTTACTAACCGCTAGCACAGGGGTGGCCAAACTTGCTTCATGTAAGAGCTATATAGAATAAATGCCAGATGTTTCAGAGCCTCAAGACATGAATGCCAGATGCTTGAGAGCCGCAAGGCACGAACACCGAAGGGAGGGAGGGAGGAAGGAAGGAAGGAAGGAAGGAAGGAAGGAAGGAAGGAAGGAAGGAAGGAAGGAAGGAAGGAAGGAAGGAAGGAAGGAAGGAAAATAGATGGGGGAGGGTGAGGTGGAAAGAAAGTGACTTTAACTTTAAATGCATTCTCCAAGCTGCCAGCTGGCTTGGCTTGGAGAAGAGATTTAAAAAGGGAAATGCCTTCTCCAAGCCAGCTGACAAGGCCGTGAGGGCTTCAAGAGCCACATAATATGTGTGAAGGAGCCACACGCGGCTGCAGAGCCACGGTTTGGCCACCTCTGCTCTAGCATGTAGTTTGCCTTTTTTGCTGCTTACAGCATATCGGGGTGATATTTTCATGGCGCTATCCATAAGAACATAAGAGAAGCCAATGGCCCTTCCAGTCCAACACTCTGTGTCACACAGTGGCCAAAAACACACACACATACACGCTGTGGCTAACAGCTACTGGTGGACCTCTGCTCCATATTTTTATCTAACCCCCTCTTGAAGCTGGTGATGCTTAACCCTTTCAACTCCTGTGATAAATTCCAGAAGGATAATTGTGTCCATCTGTCTATGCAAATAACTGAAAACAGAATTCCTTGGTCCTCCCCCCCCCCACTGATCATTGTTTCCACTTTTTTTTTGTTTGCACAAAGCAGCCCCTACCCTGGACACACCTGAAGTCCATAAACCCCTTGGAAAAATTCCTCATAATGGTTTATTTCAGGGGTGACCAACGGTAACTCTCCAGATGTTTTTTGCCTACAACTCCCATCAGCCCCAGCCAGCATGGCCAATGGCTGTGGCTGATGGGAGTTGTAGGCAAAAAAACATCTGGATAGCTACCGTTGGCCACCCCTGGTTTATTTTTAGTGGCTTTTTAGTGTTTTTTCTTACCCAGTATACATGTGTGGGTATACAGGTAGACTGATCAATATAGATATTCCAAGGGTCAATATATTTTCTTGTTGGATTGCTGTCTTGTCTCTCACGGATTTCATGTTTGTGAGAAGAAATGTTTGTGAGATTTTTTGTCTTTGGACAGGTCCTATGATCCTTGGCAATTTTAATTTTTTTTTTGTTAACTTTATCCCACTTTTCGCTCAAAGGAGACCCGCAAAGTGCCTTGCTGCATTCTCCATTTTAGCCTCACGACAACCCTGCGAGGTTGTGGTCAGAGACCCACACCTGGGCCCCTGCTCCTTTTTCCCTGAGCACCACCCAGCCCTAGAGGTCCTCCAGGTTAAAGAAACACAAACAAAACAGACCTTTGTAAAAAATAAAGGTTTATTGAACAATTCAAAAAAGGATTTCACGATGCAGTTCAGTCTCCACAGCTTAGCCACAGAGAAACAAAACAAAAAAACCCCTAACTTCCTATCTAATATGTTTAGTACCTGTTATTAGACGGTACACCTTCTTGCAGCAGAAGGGTCCAAGCTATAGCCAGCAATCCAGTAGCCTGGAGTTTTCTATAGGTAGCACAGAATCATCGAGTTGGAAGGGACCTCCAGGGTCATCTAGTTGTGAGGAAGGGGAAAGTCGTGTGGAAAGACTTTGTAAGTGGCTTCACCAGAAGTACAAGGATGGAGTTGGTGATAGAGCACGGCTGTCTAACATGCAGTTAGGGGGCTGAATCTGGCCCCCAGAGGGCTCCTATCAGCCCCCCAAGCAATTGGCTGTCATCTGCTTCTTTCTCCCTTTCTCTTGCTTCCTTTTGCATCACAGCTTGCTTTGCCAGGCTTGCTCAATTGCACAGGAGCTACAGAGCAAAGCCTCTATTTTCTCCATTGGCTGAGGCTCCTCCCTTTGGGAGGAGAGGGGAGGGAGAGCCTGCTTTGCCAGGCTCTCTCAATCGCACTGCAAAGCTACTGAGCCAAGACTCTCCGCCTTCTGTTGGCTGAGGCTCCTCCTCCCTCCTGGCCCCCTGTGGAAGGAAGGAAAGAGCCAGAGCTTCCTTTGCCCACTTCCCTGGATCCCGTGGGAGAGATACAAAGAAAGCACCTTTAGGACCAACAAGTGCTAATGTTTTAAACATGTTTTATGTTAAGGGTTTTTTAAAAACTCTTTAATTATGTTAATCTGCGTCCTTTATAAAGTTTATATCTCTGCTACCTAATCATACATAGGTACGCACACGGCTCGGCTCGACACAACCCGGCCCGACAAGGCCTCGACACAACCCAGCCTGACAAGGCCTCATTTATGTCAGATCCGGCCCTCATAAGAAATGAGTTCCACACCCCTGCCCTACAGGGTTGCTATAAATTGGCTGCAACTTGATGGCCCTGTATTCACGTGAGGAAATAAAAGCCCACGGGACAGGCCACGGAATGCCTCACTCCACCTTCTCTTCCTGCCCCTCATCATCCATGGTCAGAAGATCTTCCTCTACCATGTCCATGTCCCCGCTGGACCCCATGGTGCTCTGTGACGAGGAGAGGTCTTCGGTAGAGAGCCTCCAGTCTGGTGGGAGGAGATGACGGTTCCTCTTGATGAACGTAAACATCTTCACGTTGGCAGGGGTCAGGTTCTTGCGGTAGCTGGCAGCCGGCACAGAGCTGGCCATCTCGGAGGGGTCCTCGGAGAACACGCAAGTCGGCGGGCATCCAAAATGGAACACGGCAACCTTGAAAAGCGCCGGCCAGGTCCCCATTTTTTCTTGCCAGTAAAGCATCGGGTCGGCGTTTTCCCCAACGTGGTCCACATTGTCGTGGAGGTACTCCTCCACTTCCCGAAGGGCCACGGCGGCGCCCCCTTCGCTCACCAGCCCCATCGCGGGGTCGCTTTTGGTAATGACCCTCCATCGCTTCATGGTGATCTGCCACGCTGCCGAACCAGGGGAGTTGCTGGAAGGGCTGGGCCGCTGAGGAGACAACCGGCCCGCCTGAGAGAACTCGCCGTCCGGCCCGGGTGGCACGTAAGACCTCGTCGCCAAGTCAGTGATATGCTCTCTTAACAGGGCCACGTCGGCTGTGCCGGCACCGCCCAGCTTCATGGTGGTGATGTCCCGGAAGCGGGGATCGAGGAAGGCAGCCACGCGGCAGACTGTTCCGCTCTTCATCTCCTGGAGCTGGCCGTCCCCTACCAGACAGTTCAAGGCCTGGGTGGTCAAGTGTGCTCCAGAGTTGCTGTTCTCTTGATAGTAGCGGGTTCTCAGGGCCCGGAGTTGTTCCTCCAGGAACCACAGAAGAGGGAGGGCCTGGCAGAGAGTAGCCTCAGCCCGGGTCACCAGCAAGGCAGCATCTTCGAACGGTTTGAGGATGTCAACCAAGCACTTCAACAGCTCCCAGTCCACCAGCGTCAGACGTAAGGAGGGAGCTTCCTCGTCTTGGTCCCACATGGCACTAAGGGCTCGCTGTTGCCTGAGCAGGCATTCCAGCATTCTTAAGGTCGAGCTGGATCTCGCTGGGGCCTCGGAGCACCTCGCCCGACGTACACCCAGATCGGCTCGTGCTTCTAGGAGGCGGTGCTGGGCGGCTGCCGAGGACGCGTAGCGGCTGCAGATCCTCCGGGACTTTTTCAGGAGCCGGGCGACTTGGGGGTCGGTCGCCAAAAAGGCCTTCGTGACCCTCTTCAGGCTGCTCGTTAGACAAGGGACGTGCTTGAGGCTCAGTCGCCTCGTGGCCTCGGTCAAGTCGGTGCCGTCGTCTGTGATCACGCCCCCGGTCTTCAAGTCGCACAGCCAATCCTGCAAGACTTCCCGCAGTTTCTGGCAAATGTCCTCTTCCGAGCGGGTCCCCTCGAAGGCGCACACGGAGAGGGTGGCATGCTGCCGGGAGAGCGTGCCTTCCGACTCAGCAACCCAGTGCGCTGTCACAGATATGTAGCACACCGCTTGGCAGCCGGACCACGTGTCTAGGGCAATATGGATGGTGCGGCCTACGCTGCATGCTACGGCTTGACGCACCATTCTGGACAACGCGTTGGACAATTCCGGCATGGCCTTGGTGGCAAAGAACGCTCGGCCGGGAACCTTCCAAAGGGGTTGGGCGGTAGCCATCAGCCGGAGGAACCCTTCGCTTTCCACGTAGGAGGGGGGCTGCATGTCCACGGCTAACATCCAAGCAGTGTCCGAGGCCAACTGGATGGCCATCGGGTGGGTGGGAGGGTAATAGTGCTGGCTCCTCTCCTGATGGGCAAGCTGGAAGGCTGCAGCGGGTTCAGCGACTGCCACAGGATTCCGTTGAGGTCTCTCTTTGGGGGGCAGCAGAGTTGAAGGCGGGACCACCGCAACTCCTGGCAAATGGAGCCCGTGGTGGACCCTCAAGTGTTTGTGGAGGGCTGTGGTGCCGGGCCGGGTACCTCCGTCTTTGCCCCTCCGCACCCGTTTCTGGCAAGTGCTACAGATCGCCACGCAGGGCTCTCTCGGGTCCAGAGTGAAGTAATCCCACACGGCCGACGTCGTCTTCTTGGGTGCAGGAGAGGGCGCAAAGTCCACTCCGGCCGTCGGTCCCTCGTGCTCGCGTCCACGTTTGTAGTGGTACGAGGATGCCGAGACGTGGGTCAACGGCGGGAAGACATGCAGCATCTCTTTTCCAGCGTGGCGGTGGAACTTTCTCCCTGTGGCTGCAGGTGATGAGTAGGAAGGGAATTCTGGAGGAGTGCCTAAGGGTGGAAGGTGATGGGGTGGGGACGACGGCATTATCCCTGCGGCTGTCGCCTCGTCTTGCTCCTTCTTTAAGTAGCAGAGCACCTCACGAGACTCCGAGTGGCAGGACTGTTTCAAAGCCAGCCGAGTGGAAGGTGTAGGTGCTGTCAAAAAAGCTCCTAGCTCGGTGGTTTCTTCCTCCTCCTCTTCCTCTTCTTCCTCCTCTTTCAGGTAGGAAAACAGATTCTGCGCTGTTGACTGGCAGGTTTCTTCCTCCTTCAGCACTGGCTGTACAGACCTCCGGGGAGGCCCCATGGCAGGGGCCTGAGGGGCGCCGGTTTCGTCCCCACTTGAGAAATGTGGTTCTTGCAGACAGACAGCCGCAGCCCTTCCGGTGGACGCCGCCAGCTGAGCCAGTCTTCCCCTCCCGTACCTTGGAATCATGGCAAAGGAGCCCTGCAGAGGAGATAAATCAGCGGCAATCCTTAATTCCTGCAATTTCGATCTGGGCCCTAAGCAACCGAAGCCGTTTCTCATTGCAAACGAGCTCTTTTAAGTAGCTGAGACCAGTCAAGGTTGCCAATCCCCAGGTCAAGACAGGGGATCACCTGGTTTGGAGGCCCTTCAGGGCTATCAGAATGCGGTGCGGGGGAGGGAAATATCTGCTGGGCACTCCATTATGCCCTATGGAGACCAATTTCCATAGGGTATAATGGAGAATTGGTCTGTGGGTATCTGGAGCTTTAGGGGGCCTATTTTTTGAGGTAGAGGCACCAAATTTTCAGCATAACATCTGATACCTCTTCAAAACATGCCCCTCCTAAGTCTCAACAAGATTGGACAAGGGGTCCAGTTCCATGAGCCCCATTCTTTATTATTTCCAATGGAGGGAAGGCCTTTAAAAGGTGTGCGATCCCTTTAAATGGGATGGCCAAAACTGCTTTTGGAGTTCAATCATGCTTGTCACACCTGTGCTCCTGGCTCCACCCCAAAAGTCTCCTGGCCCCACCCTCAAAATCCTTAGAGAGCCAGTTTGGTGTAGTGGTTAAGTGTGTGGAGACTGGGTTTGATTCCCCACTCCTCCACTTGCACCTGCTAGCATGGCCTTGGGTTAGCCATAGCTATCGCAGGAGTTGTCCTTGAAAGGGCAGCTGCTGTGAGAGCCCTCTCAGCTCCACTCACCTCACAGGGTGTCTGTTGTGGGGGAGAAGATATAGGAGATTGTAAACCGCTCTGAGTCTCTGATCCAGAGAGAAGGACGGGGTATAAATCTGCAGTCTTCTTCTTCTTGAGTTGGACTTGGCAACCCTAAGACCTTCGCAGACTTTGGAAACTGTGAACCATTTCTCAAGTTATTGTCTCCTAAATGTACACATGAAGCTGCCTTTTTACCGAATCAGACCCTTTGGCCTATCAGAGTCAGAACTGTTTACTCAGACTGGCAGCAGCTCTCCAGGGTCTCAAGGCAGAGGTCTTTCCCATCCCCTCCTGCCAGAACTTTTAACTGGAGATACCGGGGACTGAACCTGGGACCCTCGGCATGCCAAGCAGATGCTCTATCACAGGGGCGTCGAACTCATTTGTTATGAGGGACAAATCTGACATAAATGAGACCTTGTTTGGCTGGGCCATGTTGGGTTGGGCCCTGCCATGTGCACCTATTTAAGATTAGGTAGCAGAAATATAAATTTTATACAGAACACAGCCAAGCCCAAATATATATATATATTTTAAAAGTTTAAACATGCTTAAAACATTAGCACTTATTGCCCTTAAAGATGTTTTCTTTGCATTTCTCCCACGGAATCCAGGGAACTGGGCGAAGGAAGCTCTGGCTCTTTCCTTCCTTCCCCAAGGGACCAGGAGGAGTGGAGCCTCAGCGAATAGAACGAAGAAAGGCTTGGCTCAGTAGCTCTGCTATGGGATTGAGAGAGCCTAGCAAAGCAAGCTATTCCTCCTCCCTTCTTCCCTGAGGTTCCTCAGCCAATAGAGAAAATAGAGGTTTTGCTCTGTAGCTCCTGTGCAATTCATCAAGCCTTGCAAAGGAAGCTGTTATGCAGAAGGAAGCGAGAGAGAGAGAGAGAGAGAGAAGGAAGCAGATGACAGCCAGTTGCTTGGGGGCCTGAAAGGAGCCCTCTGGGGGCCTGATTCGGCCCCCAAACTGTGTTTGACAGCTCTGCTCTATCATCAACTCCATCGTACTTCTGGGGAAACCACTTACAAAGTCTTTCCACATGACTTTCCCCTTCCTCAACACAGAATGCAAGAAACATATATCAGTTGACACCTAGCAGGGTTACATTCTTTGACTCCTGTTTATATTTTTTCATAAAGAAATAGAATAGCTGGATTTCATGACCATTTGGCTCTTGACGCAAAGGCCAACTCAAGAGAGCCCCCCACCTCACCTCTTCACCTAGCTGACCTAACTTTCTCTTACCTCCAGGTCTTGAGACCCACCTGTCATCCAGTCTTGGGTCCCAGCCCACAGTTTGACAGCCACTGTCCCAAACTAAGTGTAGACTGGCCTTCTAGGTCCCCACAACCCCATTCCACTTGAGATCTTGTCACCTCTCATGTAGAGCCAATCCCTTACTAAGCCCATATCTTTCTGGGGTCTTTGCTTGACTATCACTCTACTGACAACTACGTCTTGCTGCATCCTCCAACCTGCATACCCTCACACTACTCTTGACTTCTGCAATACGCTGTCTGCGGGGCTGCCTTTGAAGACAGTTCAGAAGCTTCACAGCATGGTTCCAAAATGGAGTTCCGTCGACCCTTTCCCATCCTTGAACGGGCCCCTCCCTCCCGCCCCACAGCTGGCCAGCCGCCGGGTCAACCGCTGACACTTCCACCTTCGTGGGGGGGAGGGGGGTGGATCCACAGCGGACAGAGGAAACCAGATGAGAGCGACCCTCTGGCTGCACCTGACGCCGCCGTGCACACACGCCTTGTGCCTCCATAGATGCCTTAGGCAGGGATCCGAGCCCCAGTGACAGAATCAAGGGCATGCCGTGAGCAGAGGGGCATCAGAGTGTTGGTGCTTAGCGTGGGGTCTTCTCGAGACTTGCAGAATGAAGAGTGTACACAGTCGCTGTTAAGCTAACTGTATCCAAGGTTTATTTACAATATTTATACAGACTGACAAAGCGCTCCGCCAACGCATCCACTATACACACACCACAAGCAGAACAGGTCTATTGCACATTTAAACAATTCAGTACCCAATCAGCTTAGTACTGAGTCACTAAGCGCCACCCCATTACATCACCTTGGCTGATGCAACCTGGAGCAATGCCAGCTTGTCCAGCTGTCGTTTAGACCATGCAGACCTAGCTGTGGCCTGTAGCCTGGATATTCTGACACAGAGAGGGCAAAGTGCACTTGTATTGCCCTTGTTGATTTATAGCCAGCTTTACTCCCCAGCTGGGACACAATGAATGTCATCATTCCTTCCTCCACAGCAAGGACCCCCCTATAAGTAGGCTAGGCTGAGAGTATGTGACTGGCTCAGGGTCACCCAGCGAGCATCCATGACAGAAGTGGGGATTTGAACCTGGGTGTCCCAGAATCCTCATCCAACACTCGGTCCACTAGGACAGTGGTCCCCAACCTTTTTGTCACCAGGGTCTGGTTTTGTGGAAAGCAATTTTTCCACAGACCGGGGGTGGAGGGGGGGATTTCGGAATGATACAATCATGCACTTTATTTTGGTGTGGTGGTTAAATGTGTGGACTCTTATCTGGGAGAACTGGGTTTGATTCCCCACACCTCCACTTGCAGCTGCTGGAATGGCCTTGGGTCAGCTATTGCTCTTGCAGAGTTGGCCTTGAAAGGGCAGCTTCTGGGAAAGCTCTCTCAACCCCACCTACCTCACAGGGTGTCTGTTGTGGGGGAAGAAGATAAAGGAGATTGTGAGCTGCTTTGAGATTTGGAGTGGAGGGCAGGATATAAATCCAATGTCAACTTATTATTATTACTACTACATTTTAATATATAATGAAATAATTATACAACTCACAGCACGGTTGCTAACAGGCCACAGACCAGTACTGGTCCATGGCCTGGGGATTGGGGACCCCTGCATTAGGACAAGCTAAGCTGGCGGGTTGGATCTTTAAAGCAACCAGCGGTTCCCATTTTGCAGGGGACTTCCTTGCTAAAAGAAACCTCCCTGCTCTTGTAGGTCTGGGGGGGGGGGGGGCAGAAACTTACACCACCTGACTCTACCACAGGAAACCAAACAGACAGTAAGGCAGAGCAGGGTCTTCTCAGTGTTAGCACCATGACTGGGAAATCTCCTCCTCTTAAGAAGAATGACCAAAGATTCCTATTGTAGAGGGACAGCAGGAGCCATTCAGAGCACTGGGCTACTGTATCCCAGTTTAAATCCCCCCAAAGGCTGACCGGAGATCTGTGGCCAGTCAGATGCACTGGGACTAACCTACCTTGCAAGGCTGTTGTGAAGATAAAATTAGGAGAGGAGGACGAAGTCCATCATTCCAGGCTTTTTGCAAAAAGGGTAGGATTTTTTTTTTTAAATGCTAAGCTCTGATTGTTTATTTTATGAAGTATGGATACATTTCATGAGTAATCTATTTTTTCCTCCTGGTAATCTTCCAGGATCGTTGCAGCGATGAAGGGGAGGTCTGAAGACGGATAGAGGATGTTAAGCTCAGATTGGAAAAAAAACCCAAACTGCAATCCACCCACTGCAATGCAAATGAACGAGTGACCCTTGCTCAGCCATGGTCTCAGCCTAACCTACCTTGCAGGGCTGCTGTTCAAAAGACAGTGTGAGAAAAGGGCACGGGGGTGTATGCCACCCACCGCGGACATCTGTGGGGAAAGGGTGGGAAATCAAAATGCACAAAATATTGGTCCAATTATTGTTCTATTCCAACTCAATCGGGCATAGAAATGGTATATATATATATATAAAAGGTCATTTGTTTCCTTTTTGCCTCGCTGCCCCACAAATTCCTTCCTTCCTTCCTTCCTTCCTTCCTTCCTTCCTTCCTTCCTTCCTTCCTGTCTCAGGGCTTTCAAACATCTGATGCTCTTGTCTCGTGGCTCTCAAACATCTGACGTTTATTCTATGTGGCTCTTACATGAAGGAAGTTTGGCCACCCCTGGACGAGTCGCTTCCCAGCCTTGGGGGACAACTGCGACCAGGAGCCTCCCAGCTTTCCAAGCGGGGCGCACTTACCCAGCCAAGATGGAAGGCAGCGGCGCAAGGGCTCTCTCGGCAGCCGGGCAGCCCGGGCCGAGAGATTGCAAAAGCGAGTGACAGCAACTCCCGGGGCTTCCAGCAGATCCCTCCGAAAAGCAGCCGCGGGGGGCAAGAACCCGGGGGCGATCGAGGATCTTCAGGATTCAAACGATCTTTTCTCCTCCCGATTGGATAACTCCCCCCCCAAATAATAACGCAGACCCGGAAGGAGAAAAAAAAAGACCTTTAAACAACCGGATGTTCCAAAAAGAGAGAGAGCGAAGAAAGCCCGCGCCTTGCTTGCTGGCTTCCCTTCCTTCCCTCTCACATCCGCTTCAGGATCTTTGAATTATACATTTTCCTAGCCGGGAAACGTGCAGTGGGATCGCCTGCGCGGCTGGTTGGAAAGCAAGTCTCGGGGAGTTCAGAGGGATCCCCTGCAGAAGCAGAAGCGCTTTATAATTTGTTATTATCTGTCAAATTGTATTCTCCACATCGCTCTGGTTTTAAACTGTTTTTATTAATACTGTTTTTATAATGTTGTGATCCACCCTGAGCCCATCCTTGGGAAAGGGCGGACTATAAATTGTCTTAAAAAATAAATATTAGAGCGGCAGCTTCTGATTCGGGGGAGGGGGGGGGGAGTTAATTCCCACGTGGCCAGTCCGAGCTGGTGGAGATTCCAGACACATTCGAAAGAATATTTGTATACGAGGATAAATTCAAGATCGTTTGTTGCACTGATCCCTTCTGGACTTGGATCAACGCGACCACTAAATTCGCTTCTTGGAGGAAAAAAAAATAAGAAAGTGGCACTTTTAAACACTTTGCTGGGGGAGCTTTGGGGGTTCCCTTCCCCCTTTGATTCCACATGGAGTTCTTTCCTGATAATTTCCTTTTCCGTGGAAATCAAGAATTTGATTTAGATTTAATAAGCAAGCAGCAAAGTATACCATTCGAGTTGGTTTGCCTCCGGTCACTTGAGGGTTAATTGGAACGCCTTGCCGCGATCGCAAGTAGCCAATCGAAGGAGGCTTTCCGGGGGGCGGTCTGATCAGCTAGCGTGCTCCAATGAAACGGCGAGGTTTGAATCCTAGTCATTTGCGTATTCCCCAGGCCTGTGTTATGACGTAATTGAACAACCACCCAATCCAAGTAGAGAATTTCGGAGCCTTCATTTCCATAGCCTGCCTATAAATAGCAGCTCGGCAAGCGCTCCCGGTATTATCTTTTTCGCGTTGATAGAGTTTGTCCTGCAAAGATGCCCGAGCCAGCTAAGTCCGCGCCTGCTCCTAAAAAGGGCTCCAAAAAGGCGATCACCAAGACACAGAAGAAGGGCGACAAGAAGCGCAAGAAGAGCCGCAAGGAGAGCTACTCCATCTACGTGTACAAGGTGCTGAAGCAGGTGCACCCGGACACGGGCATCTCCTCCAAGGCCATGAGCATCATGAACTCCTTCGTCAACGACATCTTCGAGCGCATCGCCGGCGAAGCCTCCCGCCTGGCCCACTACAACAAGCGCTCCACCATCACCTCCCGCGAGATCCAGACCGCCGTGCGCCTCCTGCTGCCCGGGGAGCTGGCCAAGCACGCCGTCTCCGAAGGCACCAAGGCCGTCACCAAGTACACCAGCTCCAAGTAACTCGGTTTCAGGCAGTTTCAAAAAACAAACCCCAAAGGCTCTTTTAAGAGCCACCCACTTTTCCAGTAAAAGAGCCAGTCACTAGCTATAATGCTGTGCATTCAAATTGCAACCCGTTGCAGTGAGATTTATAGGTTTTCTTTAACGCGTGGTCGAAGTGTAATCAGACATTGAAGCATTTGGGGTTTTTTTAATAACATGGCAAAGGCAGGCATGGGTCAAAATGAAGGTCTGGTGCTGGGAGAGGAGGGAGACAGGGCTTCTAGTGGTTTGATCCCACTCATGGACCTCCTGATGGCACCTGGGGTTTTTGGCCACTGACTCTTGGACTAGATGGGTCATTGGCCTGATCCAACGTGGTTTCTCTTATGTTCTTTTAGGCTACGGACTGAATATTATGTGCAACAAAACGCTCAAAGCAATTTTTGTTCAATGAATTTAAGATTATTTGCAAAGGAAGAAAGGGGGCCGCTACTTAATTTACAGGCCTTCCGACCAAAGGTTTCAACATACAACTCCGGAGTTCACTTTTAATGCATTCCTTTCTTCACTTAAATAGGTTACTTTGAGCGTTTTGTTGCACATATTATTTAGTCCGTAGCCTAAAACAAGAACATAAGAGAAACTACGTTGGATCAGGCCAATGGCCCATCTAGTCCAACACTGTCAAAATGGCCAAAAAACCCAGGTGCCATCACGGGGTCCATGAGTGGGGTCAGACCACTAGAAGCCCTCCTGTCTCCCCCCTCTCCCAGCACCAAACCTTCATTTTGACCCATGCCTGCCTTTGCCATTTTTAATATCCTTTAAAAAAAAAAAAACCGCCCCACACAAACGTTGAAGACTTTTATTTCGCTTAAAATCTTTCAGAACAAATCTACAGCAACCTTGGTTTCCCGCCCCCGCCTTGAAAATTGGAGGGATACTGGCTGATTTAATAATGCTCCGAGACTCAAATCTTATTGGCTGCAGAGTGGCCGGTTTTGAAAAGGGCTCCTCTGATTGGCTGAAACGATTCCCATTCTTCAAACTGTGAAAGGCTTTCCAGTGGTCAAAAAGGGGGAGGTTGTAACCAGCAAACTTTGAAAGATCAGCTCCTAGAAAGGTTTTCAGCGTTAATTTAAATGGTACGAATTCTAGCGGAATAATGATTTTGTGCGTTTAGAAAAACAGTTATAAGCAATTTCCTATCGTTAACACAGAACGAGGATTAAATGCTCCGGTGAAACCTTCAGGCTTGCATTTTAAGCAGCAAGGTAAAAATATTGCATCCGCGCTTTGGAATATGTGAATTTGTATTTCAAATCTAAAATAAAATATTATTTTTAAAAAAAAAAAAAGCTAGCAGGTTTAAGCTAGAAGGTCTCAGAGCAGCATCTGTAACAGCAGCCCGGCTAGCTCAGTCGGTAGAGCATGAGACTCTTAATCTCAGGGTCGTGGGTTCGAGCCCCACGTTGGGCGTAAGTTTTTCTCCCCTGTAAAAATAAAAAATTATCCAATATTGATACCTTTTGTTGACTTTTGGATTAAAAGTGTGGCATTCACAGATGAATAAATTAGGTTTTAAGAACTTTTAGGCTGTGCCTTTTAGAGACCGAGGTTATTAAATATGCAGGGTTAACAACTCTCATTACCCGATGAGTTTCCGTCTTTATTACTTTTCCTTGTTGATGGACCTCAAGTTTTGGACCTTGAATTTGGACATACATTTTCCACCATCGGATGCAGATTAACTTTTTAGAAAAAGAGAGAGACCACAACATAGCATTCTTCCACATGATCCTTCATTCTGAATAAATGCACTAAAGCCTATTAATTGTATAGTATTTAATGAATTTAGATTTGTCAATTGGAAAAAAAAATGCATCATCTCCCCGTCGGGGAATCGAACCCCGGTCTCCCGCGTGACAGGCGGGGATACTTACCACTATACTAACGAGGAAGACAGAAACAAGTGTTTAAAAAATCGCTTTTGTACAGGCCCCATAGCTAGACTTGCGTCACTTTAGAAACCAATCACTTCTCAGTGCGGGTATTTTGAATTCTTCAAGAGGGGCGCCTGCCGTCTCCTTACTTTTAATGTTCCTTATTAAACCTTCTCTGGAAAACCGGCAAACGCACAGCTGGAAACTTTTAAAACTTTGATCCACCATTTTGGACTGTTCTTTAATTACAAAACTATAAATCATTCTTAATGATCCCTAAAACCTCGCCCCCAAGCCCCTACCCGGAATGAGCCAGGAGGGAGGAAATGGGAGCAGCGGTAGGGAAGGGAAGGGTTGCTTTGGGTGGATGCGCCTAAACCAAGACGTTAGGGGTCAGCCGGACCTGGTTACCAGCTCCCCCGGGAGCTCTCTAATTTGCTGGATTCTGGCTGGGATTGCACACTTTAGAAATGACTCCAGCCCGAGAAAGAGCTCTGGAGAATGTTAACGTTTGCGATTAGCGGTTGCTTGGTTTGTTGAAATTACCGCCTAAAGCAGGGGTGTCAAACACATAGTTCGGGGTGGGGGAGGGGGCAAATCAGGCCCTTGGAGAAGAAGAAGAAGAAGAATTGCAGATTTATATCCCGCCCTTCTCCCTGAATCAGAGACTCAGAGCGGCTTACAATCTCCTATGTCTTCTCCCCCCACAACAGACACCCTATGAGGTGGGTGGGGCTGGGAGGGCTCTCACAGCAGCTGCCCTTTCAAGGACAACCTCTGCCAGAGCTATGGCTGACCCAAGGCCATTCCAGCAGGTGCAAGTGGAGGAGTGGGGAATCAAACCTGGTTCTCCCAGATAAGAGTCCGCACACTTAACCACTACACCAAACTGGCTCCTATCAGGCCCCCCGAGCAACTGGCTGTCATCTGCTTCCTTCTCCTGCTTCCTTTTGCAACACAGGTTGCTTTGCAAGGCTTGCTCAATTGTACAGGAGCTACAGAACAAAGTCTCTGTTTTCTCCATTGGCTGAGGCTCCTCCCTTGGGGAGGAATAGCTTGCTTTGCCTGGCTTTCTCAATAAAGAACACAACACACTGTGGCTAATAGCCACTGATGGACCTCTGCTCCATATTTTTATCTCACCCCCTCTTGAAGTTGGCTATGCTTGTAGCCGCCGCCACCTCCTGTGGCAGTGAATTCCACATGTTAATCACCCTTTAGGGTGAAGAAGGATGTCCTTCTATCCGTTTTAACCCGACTGCTCAGCAATTTCATCGAATGCCCACGAGTTCTTGTATTGTGAGAAAGGGAGAAAAGTACTTTCTCTACTTTCTCTATCCCATGCATAATCTTGTGAATCTCTATCATGTCACCCCGCAGTCCACGTTTCTCCAAGCTAAAGAACCCCAAGCGTTTCAACCTTTCTTCATAGGGAAAGTGTTCCAACCCTTTAATCATTCTAGTTGCTCTTTTCTGGACTTTTTCCAATGCTATATCCTTTTTGAGGTGCGGCGACCAGAATTGTACACAGTATTCCAAATGAGACCGCACCATCGATTTATACAGGGGCATTATGATACTGGTTAATTTGTTTTCAACTCCCTTCCTAATAATTCCCAGCATGGCGTTGGCCTTTTTTATTGCAAACGCACACTGTCTTGACATTTTCAGTGCGTTATCTACCACGACCCCAAGATCTCTCTCTTGGTCAGTCTCTGCCAGTTCACACCACATCTACTTGTATTTGTAGCTGGGATTCTTGGCCCCAATGTGCATTACTTTGTACTTGGCCACATTGAACCGCATCTGCCACGTTGACGCCCACTCACCCAGCCTCAACAGATCCCTTTGGAGTGCCTCACAATCCTCTCTGGTTCTCACCACTCTGAACAATTTAGTGTCATCTGCAAACTTGGCCACTTCACTGCTCACTCCCAACTCCAAATCATTTATGAACAAGTTAAAGAGCATGGGACCCCGTACTGAGCCCTGTGGCACCCCACTGCTTACCGTCCTCCACTACGAAGACTGCCCATTTATACTCACTCTCTGCTTCCTATTAATTAGCCAGTTTTTGATGCACAAGAGGATACTTTTACTCCATGACTGTCGAGCTAAGCAGCCTTTGATGAGGAACTTTATCAAAGTCAAGGTAAACAACATCTATTGGGTCCCCTTTGTCCACATGTTTGTTCACCCCCCTCAAAGAAATGTAACAGGTTAGTGAGGCAAGATCTTCCCTTACAGAACCCATGCTGAGTCTTCCTCAATAACTTGTGTTCATCAGTGTGCCTACTCAATCTGTCCTTGATCATGGTTTCTACCAACTTTCCCGGTATTGAAGTCAGACTGAGTTGCACAGCAGATTTATTGCACAGCAGAGTTATTGAGCCAAGCCGCTCTTCCTTCTATTGGCTGAGGCTCCTCTCCCCAGTCCCTGGGGAAGGAAGGAAAGAGCCAGAGCTTCCTTTGCCCAGTTCCCTGGATCCCATGGGAGAAAAACAAAGAAAGCACCTTTAAGACCAATAAGTGCTAACCTTTTAAGCATGTTAAGCTAGCTGGGCCAAGCCATGTCAGTCTGGGCCATGTGTGTACCTATTTAAAACTACTAGCAGAGATATAAATTTTATAAAGAACAGACAAACACACACACAGTATTTTTAAATAGGTACACACATGGCTCAGACTGACATGGCCTGGCCCAACTAGGTCTCTTTTATGTCAGATCCGGTCCTCATTACAAATGTGTTTGACACCCCTGGCCTAAAGTTTCAGGGTCTGACTTGGATGGTAGACCGCCAAGGAAGTGCGCAGAGGCAGGCAATGGCAAACAACCTCTGACCGTCCCTTGAAAGTTGGGGGCGGGGGGGGGGCGTGTCGCCATAACCAGCTGTGACTTGAAGGCATTTTCCACCCTCCCGTCTTTCAGGGATCATAAAACTATAGGAAATGAGTGACATGCAATTATTGGTGTGTGTGTGTGGAATTCTAATCAAGAATAGCCTAGAGATCATAACTGCAACGATAATTTCGATAGAGATCGTAACAGCAACGATAACATTAACTAGTTGAAATTTGTAGGGAATCAAGGGCTTTTTAAACCCTCTTGAAACTGAAGGTCCCTTTTAAAGTACTTTTTGTTCAAGAGTAATTGCTTTTGTATAAACTGCAATAAATCCTGGGAGATTTAAATGTTCCCGCTTACTCGTTTCTGAACATTGCTATTATAGTCCCTAGGAATTGCACCCTCGGGGAAAGGTCCCCACCCCTCAAACCTTACATTTGCAACACAAATGTCTATTCTACAAAAATGCAACTTTTTTTTTAAACAGAATTTACAATCTATCCCCCCCACCGCCTAAAGTTTCAAGTATGCCGGCATGCTCTTATAAAAACACTTTTAAAAAATAATATAGTTCAGCTACTTTTGAAAGTTTCTCTTTGGGGATTTTGATTTCAGTTCAGAATCTGTATCAACCTTTACACAAGCGGTTTAAAGCTCTTTTAAAACGCAAGTGGGTAGCTCTTAAAAGAGCCTTTGGGTTTCGAAGAGGGCTTTGGATCCCTTCCCCCTTTTCACTTGGAGCTGGTGTACTTGGTGACGGCCTTGGTGCCTTCGGAGACGGCGTGCTTGGCCAGCTCCCCGGGCAGCAGGAGGCGCACGGCGGTCTGGATCTCGCGGGAGGTGATGGTGGAGCGCTTGTTGTAGTGGGCCAGGCGGGAGGCTTCGCCGGCGATGCGCTCGAAGATGTCGTTGACGAAGGAGTTCATGATGCTCATGGCCTTGGAGGAGATGCCCGTGTCCGGGTGCACCTGCTTCAGCACCTTGTACACGTAGATGGAGTAGCTCTCCTTGCGGCTCTTCTTGCGCTTCTTGTCGCCCTTCTTCTGCGTCTTGGTGATCGCCTTTTTGGAGCCCTTCTTGGGCACCGGCGCCGACTTGGCTGGCTCAGGCATCTCTGCTGTTTCTGAACAACCACCAATCGAAAATACTGCCCCAGTTTTTGGTGCGCCTTTTAATAAGACGCTTATGCAAAACAGAGCATTCGAATTGTTCTATTTCTATTGGATAAAGAGACCTCAGGCTTGCTACTATTGGAAGAGAAGTTCGTCCAATGAAAAGCGTTTCTACGGACGGTTTCAATGTCTTTTCGTGATTGGTTGTCACAGAGAATACTCTCCTGTCATTGGTTGGGTAAGGTACGCATGGCGAGGGAGTCCTTTCGCTGCAAGCTGGGCTGCCAATCTTTTGCCGTTCGAAAGTCTTTGAGGCATTTTCAACCCCATTTGCCTTATGCTTTTTATTTTTTTTTTAGACAAAATAGTAAATTGACAAAGTGCAATCACAAATTGGCTGGTTCTTAAAGGAAGTATTCCGTATGGGTTTGCTGTTCTTTTAAAATTATTTCTTTGGTTCTGAAGTGTAACAACACAGGACAAGTTCTCTACGAGCACTAGAAAAAAATGTAACCAAGAAGCCGAAATAGCTCAGTTGGGAGAGCGTTAGACTGAAGATCTAAAGGTCCCTGGTTCGATCCCGGGTTTCGGCAGTTTCAATTTTATTCCTCCCGTATACTTTATTCCTTGGTAGTGTTCCCGCGTTAGTGCAGTCAGTTGTTGCATTCTGTTCCAAACTGAAGCGAGAGATTAAAGTGGAAAGAAGAAAGAAAAAGCAGGTAAAGCCTTCCATTGTTGAAAAAGGCTGAGTTAAGCGTAAATTCAGTTGCACCTTTAAAACCAACGAACTTTTATTCTGCGTATAAATTTTCGTGTGCGCCCGCACTTCTTAGAACATAAGAGAAGTCATGTTGGATCAGGCCAATAGCCCATCCGGTCCAACACTCTGTATCACACAGTGGCCTATATATATATATATATATATACATATACACACACACATACATACACACACACACACACACACAGCCACTGATGGAGCTCTGCTCTCTCTCTCTCTCTCTCTCTCTATATATACATATACACACACACATACATACACACACACACACACACACACACACACAGCCACTGATGGAGCTCTGCTCCATATTTTTATCCAATCCCCTCTTGAAGCTGGCTATGCTTGTAGCCGCCGCCACCTCCCGTGGCAGTGAATTCCACATGTTGAATCACCCTTTGGGTGAAGAAGTACGGTACTTCCTTTCATCCGTTCTTGAGATACTCTGAAACAAGTTACCAACCATTACATAGAGGTCAAGAGGGAGTTTGCCAGAACGGGATAGAGTCAAGACACAGATGGAATTGAGCGATATATATATAGCTAAAATTGGATTAAGGCTGCATGATAGGCTGTGCTGTTAAAGTGGCATTCGCTGTTTGAAGGTCTTTAAAATAGGTCAAACCCACCTGGAACGTTTCGGCAGATGGGAGCTAAAATCACAAAACCCATTGGGAAGCCTTTGAATCCAATATTACCGTACTATGCTCCTTTAACCTTGGACTCATTGAAAAGCAAGCAAAACGGCTATGGTGGAAAGTTTTACTAAATGACAGTCGACGTACGGGAGCATCATAGGATTTTCAAGGCAAGAGACGTTCAGAGGCGGTTTGTCGTTTCCTACCTTTGTACATAGCGACCCATCCAAGTTTAAACCCCGCTTCGCAGTCGAGAACGGACTAGCCTGGGCACGGCAAAGCAACTACCAAGTGTCCTGATAAACAAATTGCTCAAACGTTTTACGAAAACGGGTGGCCACGTGGAATGTCCGATATTTGAGAGCCACAAGACATGATAGGAAGGAAAGTAACTTTTAAATACTTTTTCCAAGTTGGTCGACAGGGCTTCGAGAGCCAGTGTGTTAAAAGAGCCAGTTTGGCCAACCTTTTCCGAGTGAAAGCAACTTTTTAGTGAAAAGGTGGGTGGTCCTGAAAAGGACCTTTGGTGTTGTTGGAAAAGCGCAGGATTCGGAAGCGCCTCTTAGCCGCCGAAGCCGTAGAGAGTGCGGCCCTGGCGCTTCAGAGCGTAGACGACGTCCATGGCAGTGACCGTCTTCCTCTTGGCGTGCTCGGTGTAAGTCACAGCATCGCGGATCACGTTCTCCAGGAAGACCTTCAGCACCCCGCGGGTCTCCTCGTAGATGAGGCCGGAGATACGCTTCACTCCTCCGCGCCGAGCAAGGCGGCGGATGGCCGGCTTGGTGATTCCTTGGATATTATCCCGGAGCACTTTGCGGTGCCTCTTGGCGCCTCCTTTCCCAAGCCCTTCCCGCCTTTGCCACGACCAGACATTCTTGCACCACTACCAAAATAAGTAACTGCAAGCTTGCGCCGGAGAGTTCCGTTTAAATATGAGAGAGTCGGACCAGACGGAAAACTAGAGAAGGACCACGCCTCCTCTAACGTCAGAGAACTTTGGCGGGCGAAATGAGTATTGTCCAATCACTTACAGGAGCTTGTTTTTCGAATCAGCCAATGAGCATTCGGAGACTACATCCTTTCCGCCGCAAAATGAGGGACTCCGGAAGGTAGCCGTTTGGGTCTGAATCCAGTGGCAACTTGAAGAACAGCAAAGTTTAATGCTGGTTACAGGCATCGATGTGGTGTATTTATTGTATATGTGAATTTGGAACGGTATGCTCATCCTGTAATAAATGTTTGACTTGATAAAGACTTTTAGGTGGAGCGCTAGTTTAAAGTTTCCGGTATTTGCATGTTAGCTGAAGTTGCTGTTAAGAGTTGTCTCCTTGCAAATAAATCTGATGTGAGCCAGCTTGTCTCTGCTTTATGAACCTGAGAACGGATGCCTGCTTGAGTACTCCACTCTGGGAACCCATAGCCAAAAGGGAGGGGGGGGGCATTGCAGTCGACAGAGGCTTACTGGTGCTTAGGGGTGGGCTCTTTTGGTTTACTGTGTACGGGATATTATTCCGCACTTCATGCCTGTGGTCTGTTAAAAAATGTCCCCTGTAGTTTTCCAATAGAATTTACCAGTAAATGAGCACACGAGGGTTTGGGGGGGGGGGGGCGGGCGGGCGGGCATGTAATTCTTTTTTTATTAGGGCCAGCGACATAAATAATTGTGAAAGCTTTCAGGGCACTCAGAACTCAGGCAAAGCGTTACATTTAGAAAAAGAAACGGGAAGCCGATTCTCACCAGCTGATCTTACGAGCATTTTGTGTAAAGAGGCGAGTGGCTTTGAACTACTGTTGGATTCAAGTTACAGCGCTCCCTTCCAAGACCATTAGTCACAGATTTTCCCGGTATGAACTTTTGAATGTCGAAATTCTCAACATATGAGCAAGAGTTTTGAAAGCTAGTGCCCCACCATTTTGCTTGTCCCAAGGTGCTTCTGTTCCTGAATCCGGCTTCTGCCACCGATCAAGATAGCTACTCATGGAGTCTATTATTCACACAGCTTTTTTGCAGCAGGAACTCCTTTGCATATTAGGCCACACGCCCCTCATGTAACCACGCCTCCTTGAGCTTACAGTAGGCCCTGTACTAAGAGCCCTGTAAGCTCTTAGAGGATTGGGTAGCTACATTAGGGGTGTGTAGCCTAATAGGCAAAGGAGTTCCTGCTACAAAAAGAGCCTGGCCGGCTACAAAAGTAAGCAAAGCTCCATCCAATGTAATTCTTGCCCAAAGAAGCGGAGAGTGAAAGGGAGCACTTCCTAACTACCATACGAACTATGCTTGAGATCAATTTAGGTTGATGGCACAAGTAGAAATTCAAGTTAAAGCCAAACAAGTTGCTTTCTCCCTGTCGAGTACAGTCTTGGGGGGCTGCATTCAGGTGAGGAGCCTTTTCTTCTGTAGTGGGTGTACACCCCCCCACCCACCTGACCCCCTTCGCCCATTGCTGGGATGATGGGGTGCTCCGACCTTGATGGCCCAACCAGGCTAAGCCTGGCTCAGAAGCGAAGCAGTGTTTGGCCCTGGTCTGTTTTGGAAGAGAGACCCTGCGTCCATCCAAGTCAGTATTGTCTACTCAGACTGGCAGTGGCTCTCCAGGGTCTCAAGCTGAGGTTTTTCACACCTACTTGCCTGGACCCTTTTTAGTTGGAGATGCCGGCATTGAACCTGGGACCTTCTGCTTACCAAGCAGATGCTCCACTGTCCCTCCCCCAACATCCCTTGGCTTGAAAACTTTATGGGGCTGCAACTGGAGGACGCTTTCTACCCTTGCCAGGACGGTAGACTGTGGGTTCCTTGTTTTTTATTTATTTTATTTTATTTATTATTTGATTTGATTTGTATCCCCCCCCTCCCCACCGAAGCAGGCTCAGGGCGGCTCCCAGCATAAAACCTCAGAGTTAAAACTACGTATTATAAAATAATACATTCTATGAAGTAATTATACGTTTTAAAATTAAAACAGTATATAATTTGGTGCTCAGACCTAGATATTACCTTGTTCGATTTTACGGGATTGTTTTGCAGGCCCTGCGGAACTGACCAAGGTTCCGCAAGGCCCGTATTTCCCCTGGGAGTTGATTCCACCAGTGGGGGGAAGTGATTGAAAAGGCCCTTTCCCTGGTGACCTTCAATTTGGCCTACTTCAGCCCGGGGATTACCAATAGATGTTGAGAACCGGATTGAAGCACCCTCTGGGGAGATTATGGGAAGAGACGGTCTCTAAGATAGGCAGGTCCTCAGCCATATAGGGCTTGAAAGGTAATAACCAGCACCTTGTAACGAATCCAGTATGCTATTGGCAGCCAGTGCAGTTCCCTCAGCCCCGGCTGTATGCGCTCCCACTTAGGGAGCCCCAATAACAACCTGGCCGCTGTGTTCTGCACCAGCTGCACTTTCCGGGTTCGGCACAGGGGCAGCCCCATGTAGAGGGCGTTACAGTAATCCAACCTCGAGGTGACCGTTGCATGGATCACTGTTGCCAGGTCGTCACGCTCCAGGAAGGGGACCAACTGCCTCACCCGCCTAAGATGGGAAAAAGCGGATTTAGCAGTGGCTGCTATCTGGACCTCCATTGTTAAGGCAGGCTCTAGCAGCATCCACAAGCTTTCAGTGGCACATCGTCAATTGCTGGAAGGGGGATTTCGCTACCCAGACTGCCCCGGCCCAGGCAAAGGACGTTAATTTCTTGTGGCTCTCAAACCTCTGGCATTTATTCTATGTGGCTCTTCTATTCAACAAGTTTGGCCGCCCTTGCCATAGGTTTTTTTTTTTTAAAAGGAAGATGCTCAGGGGTGGTTTGCCGTTGCCTGCCTCTGTGTAGCAGCCCTGGACATCCTTGGGGTCTCCCATCCGACTACTAACCCGGGCCGACCCTGCTCAGCTGACAAGATCAGAACCTGGAAATCTTACAGGCGTGTTCTGAACCTTGTTGGTCTCCTGTGAACGTATTGCAAAGATTAGGTTCCAGCGATAAATAAGCCTCCAAACTGAAGAAAGACGGAGGAAACGTCTTGATATCTAAAACATACATCTTTGGAAGGGCTTCTTTTAGTTCCGTAAACTAAATACTGGAATGGAGAGCCAGTTTGGTGTAGTTGTTAAGGGTGCGGACTTTTATCTGGAAGAACCGGGTTTGATTCTCCACTTGCACCTGCCGGAATGGCCTTGGGTCAGCCAAAGCTCTGGTAGGAGTTGTGTCTGATGCGTGTGTGGGGTAAAGGTTGTGTGTGGAAGGTAAAGGAGACTGTGACTGCTCTGAGACTCTAAGATTCAGAGTGAAGGGTGGGATACAAATCCAATATTATTTCTTCTTCTTCCTTCCTTCTCCTTCTTGAGATCCAGTTTGGTGTAGTGGTTAAGTGTGTGGACTCTTATCTGGGAGAACTGGGTTTGATTCCCCACTCCTCCACCTGCACCTGCTGGAATGGCCTTGGGTCAGCCATAGCTCTGGCAGAGGTTGTCCTTGAAAGGGCAGTTGCTGTGAGAGCCCTCTCCAGCCCCACCCACCTCACAGGGTGTCTGTTGTGGGGGAGGAAGAGAAAGGAGATTGTGAGCCGCTCTGAGACTCTTTGGAGTGGAGGGCGGGATATAAATCCAATATCTTCATCTACCTCACAGGGTGTTTGTTGTGGGGGAGGAAGGTAAAGGAGATTGTGAGCCGCTCTGAGACTCTTCGGAGTGGAGGGCGGGATATAAAGCCAGTATCTTCATCTACCTTACAGGGTGTCTGTTGTGGGGGAGGAAGGTAAAGGAGATTGTGACTTGCTCTGAGACTCTCTGGAGTGGAGGGCGGGATATAAATCCAATATCTTCTCTACCTCACAGGGTGTCTGTTGTGGGGGAGGTAGGTAAAGGAGATTTTGAGCTGCTCTGAGACTCTCTGGAGTGGAGGGCGGGATATAAATCCAATATCTTCATCTACCTCACAGGGTGTCTGTTGTGGGGGAGGAAGGTAAAAGAGATTGTGAGCCGGTCTGAGACTCTTCGGAGTGGAGGGCGGGATATAAACCCAATATCTTCTTCTTTACTCCTTTGTGATTGGAAAGACTACTTTTGAACTGTCTTCTATCAACGTTTTTTTTTTTTTGCGCCATGCTCTTTTCTATTTGGAGTTCTATGTGCAAGCTTTTTCAGAACACCACTGACCTTTACTTTAGTTTTGTTGTTTAAAATTATGGTGTCTCTTAGCATTTTTTTAATTTACACAGCTGACAAGAGCAGGCTAGCTGGGGCCATACAAGCAGTGTTCCCTTTATGGTGAATTAGCGTGAGCTAGCTCACAGTTTTTTTTAGCCTCCGACTCACACATTTTTTGTCATAGCTCAGGAAGTATAGCCCCGGAGCAAAATTAATTTCCGCAGTAGCTTGCAACTTTAATGCCAGTAGCTTACGCAGTAGGATTTCTGTTCACAAGACTCCACAGTTTAGAAGGAGCATTGCATCCATGTCAGGACCAGGCTGTTGTATTCGATCAGCTCTTACAAAGCCACGACCAAAATCAGCCATGTCCCTACACACATGTCCACTACACACCATCCTGGAGACACTCTGTGACAAGAAGATGAAGATGAGATTGGATTTATATCCCACCCTCCACTTCGAATCTCAGAGCGGCTCACAATCTCCTTTCTCTTCTTCCCCCACAAGACACCCTGTGAGGCGGGTGGGGCTGAGAGGGCTCTCACAGCAGCTGCCCTTTCAAGAACAACCTCTGCCAGAGCTGTGGCTGACCCAAGGCCATTCCAGCAGGTGCAAGTGGAGGAGTGGGGAATCAAACCCGGTTCTCCCAGATAAGAGTCTGCACGCTTAACCGCTACTCCAAACTGGCTCTCAGTAGGGTATAATGCCATAGAGCCCTCCCCCCCCAGCATCCATTTTCTCCAGGAGAACCAATCATGGTCACCTGGAGATAAGTTGTAATAGCAGGAGGTCTCCAGATGCCACTTAGAAGAAGAAGATATTGGATTTATATCCCGCCCTCCACTCCGAAGAGTCTCAGAGCGGCTCACAATCTCCTTTTCCTTCCTCCCCCACAACAGACACCCTGTGAGGTGGGTGGGGCTGGAGAGGGCTCTCACAGCAGCTGCCCTTTCAAGGACAACCTCTGCCAGAGCTATGGCTGACCCAAGGCCATTCCAGCAGCTGCAAGTGGAGGAGTGGGGAATCCGGTTCTCCCAGATAGAGTCCACACACTTAACCACTACCAGGGGTGGCCAACGGTAGCTCTCCAGATATTTTTTGCCTACAGGTTCCATCGGCCATTGGCTATGCTGGCTGGGGCTGATGGGAGTTGTAGGGGGGAAAAAACCATCTGGAGAGCTACCGTTGGCCACCCCTGCCCTACACCAAACTGGCTCTCAGGACTCCTGCCTCCATGTCCCCGCTTGTCCATTTGCTAGAGCCAGCTGGCTGGTCACTAGTAGACAGATGTCTGAAGTAGGTTGCCTGCAGCCTGACAAAACACCCTCACGAATGTGAACATGGGTTCAGACTGACATGGGGACTTGGCTTGTGTGTTTGGGCAAGGAATGGGAAACCAGGATCTTTCACCTAGGGAGACCAGGAAAGAGAGATCTTTGCGACCTGTCTTGAACCATCTCCTCTATTTCCCAAACCACAGCCTTGGCAAGAGCTGGCACTTTGCTTCTCTCTCCTATTTAGGTTTCCCCTCTGGACAACCACACACCTCCGCCCCAACAGACCCCTTGCTCTGTCCCAATCCCTTCCCCTCCCACATTTATATCTCTAGCCTAGAAGTCACCCCTCCAAATTGGGAGTAGCTGGTTGGCACCTTGTTTGAATAAAGAATGTGTTGCTCACCTATGCTTTAGTCGTTTGCTGAAGATAAATTCCCCTCCTTCCCACTATTGCACCATATCCATCCCATAAACTCCCATGTGTATTAGAAGACTGCAGATTTATACCCTGCACTTCTCTCTGAACCAGACTCAGAGCGGCTTACAATCTCCTCTATCTTCTCCCCCTTCACCACAACAGACACCCTGTGAGGTAGGTGGGGCTGAGAGAGCTCTGACAGAAGCTGCCTTCCACAGACAACCTGTGCCAGAGCTATGACTGACCCAAGGCCGTTCCAGCAGGTGGAAGTGGAGGAGTGGGAGATTCAAACCTGGTTCTCCCAGATAAGAGTCCACGCACTTAACCGCTGCGCCAAACTGGCTCTCTATTAAAGCGCAATCGTGTCACTTGTGACTTACGGAAAGTCTATGAATGAATGTTCTCCAAAATGCCCCATTCACAGCTCGGCTCAGGGCTTGGCAATGGAAGGTCGTGGCTTCCTTGGCTGGGTCAGTCCATCTCAGGTTGTGTCTTCCTCTTCCGGTTGCCTCCAACATCTCCCAGCATTAACCCACGGGAGAAGAATGCTGAACTGCACATCCCCCTGGGCGTTCAACTCCCATTTTGAAACACTAGGAGGTGGAACTTCATGAGGTCGCCGTGATTCACTCGCACCCCAAAAGGCTTTGCGCTCCATCTGGAACACCGGCCAAGCTGCCTGGAGTGGAAACCCACCAGTTCTGGACTTTAACCGCAGTGGATTTAAGAGCAAACAGATGCTGACTTTCTGAAATCCCCCCCCATGCCATTTCCCCATGGGAAGCACAACAGGGTTCTGTAGCTCTTTCCCATTCTGACTTCTGTCAGCAGCAAATCAAATCCTGCCAATGCATCAAGCAGCTGTTTTGGTCAGCAAGCCCACCTACTTTGTAAGAAACGGTCTCCCACCCTGAAACCTGGCCGCTGAACTTCACCTGACCTCTGGCTGCAGAAGTCACGGAGCTAGAGATCAGCAAATGCAACTAAAGGGGACATGGAATCTGAGAACCGTTAAGTCACCCCTGGTCATGTACACATAAGAGAAGCCATGCTGGATCAGGCCAATGGCCAATCCAGCCCAACACTCTATCACACAGTGCGCAAAAAACCCAAGTGCCATCAGGAGGTCCATCAGTGGGGCTAGAATATAAGAAGCCCTCCCACTGTGTGTCTCCCCGCCCCCAGCACAAGAATACAGAGCATCACTTGACCCAGAGAGTTCCAATAATATGCTGAGGTGAATAGCCACTGATGGACCTCTGCTCCAAATGTTTATCCAATCCCCCCTTGAAGCTGGCAATGCTTCTAGCTGCCACCACCTCCTGTAGCAGTGAGTTCCATGTGTTAATCACCCTTTGGGTGGAGAAGGACTTCCTTTTATCCATTCTAACCCGACTGCTCAGCAATTTCATTGAGTGCCCACGAGTTCTTGTATTGTGAGAAAGGGAGAGAAGTCCTTCTCTCTATCCCATGCACAATCGTGTCAACCTCGATCATATCACCCCCTCAGTCGGTGTTTCTCCAAGCTAAAGAGCCCCAAGCGTTTCAACCTTTCCTCCCTCGTGCGGACCTATTTTGGGTCCCGTCCTGGTTGAAAGACGGCCCCTCCCGTTGCAAACACACGACAGAGAAGTCATCTAAAAACAATACGTCCTTTTTTTTAATTGTTAAGTCAATAAAGAGGTATCAAAATTAAAAGAGGAGAATTACATGGGATTGAACAGAACTACCGGGGAGATTTCGGGGAGCGGGTGGGGGGGGGGGGAGAGAGTATGCAACAGAAGACACAACATCATGAACACACAGGGCCGAGGGGGTCGGTGGGAGGGGCGGGGGGCAGTGAGGAGGCCGCCAGCAAGGGGCTGGCCGGAGGCTCAATATCAGAAGAACGTTGTGTTGGCCGGGTG
Source organism: Heteronotia binoei (assembly GCF_032191835.1). Lineage (NCBI taxonomy): Eukaryota > Metazoa > Chordata > Lepidosauria > Squamata > Gekkonidae > Heteronotia > Heteronotia binoei. Next base: position 12,774,764 of record NC_083237.1, on the reverse strand, counting down.
GAGGTGGGGGGAGGAGCGGCGTGGTGTGCTGGGCTCTTAGGAGTCGTCTTCGCCATTGGCGCTGTCTCTGTCGTCTTCTCCTTCTTCGGGCTCCTTGTCGTCCCCCTTGATGGACTCCAGCTGAGAGAGAGAAGGGGACAGGCACAGGGGGCCGGTTAGCGAACGGGGCAAGCCGGGCTCCTCACTCCGGGCTCTCGGCCTCCGCCAGCTTCGTACCTGGTCATCTCCCCGGTCTTCGTTGTCGTCGTCGTCCAACAGGTCCCCTTCCTCGGCCGAGTCATCCGCTCCGGCCTCCGACTCCATCTTGACGTTGCTCTCTTCTTTCTTTAGCGAGAGGCTGCTTTGCTCCTCCTCTGACTTGTCGTTCTTCAGCTCTGGGAAAGGGGAGGAGAGGAGGAAGAAGATAGTGGATTTATATCCCACCTTCTGCTCTGAGTCTCAGAGCGGCTCACAATCTCCTTTACCTTCCCCCCCCACCCCCAAAACAGACACCCTGTGAGCAGTGTTCCCTCTAAGCTGAGTTAGCGTGAGCTAGCTTACAGATTTTTTCGCCTCCATCTCGCACATTTTTGTCTTAGCTCAGGAAAGGTGACCCCCAAAGCACAATACTTTTTGCAGTAGCTCACAGCTTTCATGCCAGTAGCTCACAAAGGAGAATTTCTGCCCTGCAAGACTCTGCAGCTTAGAGGGAACATTGCCTGTGAGGTAGGTGGGGCTGAGAGAGCTTTTTGCTGACAAAGAATGTATTAACTATTAATTATCAACATGTCAGAGTATAAAAGAAAATTGTTTTAAGATGATGTATAGGTGGTATATGACTCCTAAAAAATTGGCAAAGATCAATAAAAAGATGCCAGACAGATGTTGGAAATGTAGAAGACATGAAGGCTCTTTTTACCATATGTGGTGGTCTTGTGAAAGAGCGAAAAAGTATTGGCAGATGATTCAACAAGAAATTTCAAAGATCTTGGGATATGAATTCAAGAAAGAAGCAGAGACTTTTTTATTGGGATTACAAATGGAAAAATTTCCAAAAAAAGATAGAACTTTGATCTGGTACTTGCTTTCAGCGGCTAGGACATTGTATGCGCAGTTATGAAAGCAAGAAAAAATACCAGAAAAATGGAATTGGATTGTAAAAGTTGTAACATGGAGTGAGATGGGCAAACTAACAAGAATCTTAAGAGACTATGATTCGGAAGTGTATGAAAAGGAGTGGAAAAAGTTTAGATGTTATGTAGAAGAATGGAATATAAAAGGATATTGGACAATTTTTTGATAATTATATAATGCTAGAAAAAAGTAGAATATGAATATAGGTTCTTATGGTTTAAGGGTACCTTTAAATGTTAGTATTTTAAGTATATAACTTCGGCGGGAGTCAAGTAACGGTGGGAGGGGGGACTAGAAAATAGCATATGGGATAGATAAAAAGAAAGTATTAATGGATATGGTTACCATATGTAATCAATAAAAAAAATTGTGTTTAAAAAAAAAAGAATGTATTAACTATGGCATTCCCGCTATTCAGCGTGAAAATTAGCAAAAGCTAGGAATTTTGGACTGACGTGGCTGATGACTGAATAATTTTTGGCACTACTGGCCCTAGAATACTGCACACAATATACAAGACTGGGCACAAGAAGAAGGATTTGAGATCTGAAACTGCTTGCAAAGCAGACCAGTTCTCCGTTGGACCGTTTTATCAAACACTGCACTGAATGTAATAGAGTGGTTCTGAACCACATAAGGACAGGAGGAGCACTGCGGAACTTATGAGGTTTGAACTTGGCACATGACAGAGATGCTGCGTACTGTTGATACTCTTTCTGCATTTTTGACATTTATTATTCACAACAAGTCAGAATTGTTTTTACACGGAGCTTTTTCTTTGTTCTTACAGCAGCTGCCCTTTCAAGGACAACTCCTACGAGAGCCTCGGCTGACCCAAGGCCATTCCAGTAGCTGCAAGTAGAGGAGCTGGGAATCAAACCCAGTTCCCCCAGATAAGAGACCACACACTTAACCACTTCCGCTAAATTGGAACAAGTGGGGTCCGGCGGAGAGGAAGGAGAGCATAAGGGAAGCAGTTCACAAGCAGTGTTCCCTCTAAGCTGGGTCAGCATGAGCTCGCTCACAGGTTTTTAGCCTCTGGCTCACACATTTTTGTCTCAGCTCAGGAAAAACGGCCCCAGAGCAAACTAATTTATGCAGGAGCTCACAACTTTATTGCCAGTAGCTCAAGGTAGAATTTCTGCTCACAAGACTCCACAGCTTAAAGGGAACACTGTTCCCAGGGCAAGGCACTCAAAAAAGGAGTTTCACCCGCTTAAGATAGTCAGATCAAGGGCTGGTCGACTAGCAGAGATGGGTCTCCCAACGGGGACAGGGCACATTCAGGGAAGAATCAGCCACAGCAGCAACATGGGGCCTCCGAGTCCAGGTCAACTGGCTCAGAATATCAACTGCAGGGAAGCAGGGCTAGGGGAAGCTTTAGCCTTTGTGGCCTGGGCTCGACACAGGCCTTTGTGGCCTGGGCAAAAACAGAGACACTCAAGCAAATGACCGATGACCGGTCTCACCCGGAAACACCTTGCTGAACACAACTCCCTAAACCAGGTTAACCCCTTACTTTCGGGAAGCAGCAGGAAAAGCGTTCCATTTAAACCTGGAAGAGGATTCTAGTCCTACAAGGCTGCCAACTTGTGGATTAAGTCGCTGCCTGCCTAGTAGTGCCGCTGGCTAGCAGCTTCTCCAGGCTGACCTGCAAAGCTGTTCTGAGCTTTGGCTGTAGGAAAGGATTTCCACCTGCTTCCCCTTCCCCAAATATAGTTAAATCTTCTGGGCAAAGAAAGACAGGAAACGAATCGGGGTTTTTTGTAGCAGGAACTCCGCATATTAGGCCACACACCCCTGATGCGGCCAATCCTCCTGGAGCTTACAGTAGGCCCTGTAAAAAGAACCCTATCAGCTCTTGGAGAATTGGCTACACATGGGGGCGGAGAGGAGAGACCTATTATGCAAAGGAGGTCCTGCTACAATAAAAGCTCTGGGAATGATGCTATCGCCCTTCTCTGACTGGTCATTTGGCGGTGGCTGTAAGGGGTGGTGGTGGGGGGGGAGATTCTCTGCTGTGATTTTCTCACTGGATAGTTTTCAAGGCAGCAGCCAGGAAACCCACGTAAAACACCCTATGCCCCAACCCACGTATCGCCAAGGCCTCAGCAGAAAGAGATGCGTCCAGCCAGTTTGTTGGCGTTTGGCCGATGAAGGGCCCTGGGTTCAAGCAAGGATTACTCTCTCCCTTCCCACGCCCCCTTCCTTTACTTTGATCCTTCTCGATCTTCTCCAGGCTCTCCAGCAGGGAATCCACTTTCAGCTTGATCTGGGTCAGCTCCTTCTTAATGGTCTGCAGGTCGTCTCCTTTCACTGCAAGGAGGAAAGAAGCGCCTGTGAGATCTCCAGGGAGCCTAGGGACCTCCCCCTGGGAGACTCATCCCTATTCCCGCCTCTCCCTTCTGAAAAGGAGAAATCGAGCAAACAGGCAAAAAGAGGGTGTGAAGAGGCAGGTAGGGGCGGCTTTGAGTGACAAGCTTTTCTGCTTCCCAGGGGAGGGACAGTGGCTCAGTGGTAGAGCATCTGCTTGGTAAGCAGAGGGTCCCAGGTTCAATCCCTGGCATCTCCAGCTAAAAAGGGTCCAGGCAAAAAGGCGTGAAAAACCTCAGCCTGAGACCCTGGAGAGCCGCTGCCAGTCTGAGTAGACAATACTGACTTTGATGGACCCAGGGTCTGTTTCAGTATAAGGCAGCTTCATATGCTCATTTCCCAATTTAGGGAGGAATGGACTGAGACCGGAGGTTGACCAACACACTTCTCGCCACCCAGCCTTCCGCATGTTTCCCCCCCTTCCACAACTGCAATGTTCCTTGAACAAGTGACGTTTCAGAGGGGCAAAGATGCATCCCCTGAAGCCTGACAGGAAAGAAGACTGCAGATTTATACCCCGCCCTTCTCTCTCAATCAGAGTCTCAGAGAGACTTACAGTCTCCTTTATCTCCTTGCCCTGCAACAGACACCCTGTGAGGTGGGTGGGGCTGGAGAGGGCTCCCACAGCAGCTGCCCTTTCAAGGACAACTCCTGCGAGAGCTATGGCTGTCCCAGGGCCATTCCAGCAGGTGCAAGTGGAGGAGTGGGGAATTAAACCCGGTTCTCCCAGATAAGAGTCCGCACACTTAACCACTACACCAAATTGGCTTGGCCACAGAAACCTGCCACACGCACAAACACCTGCACCCCCAACGCCTGCAAGAAGGTCCAACACTTACACTTTCCAGACTTGGAGGATGATCCCCGCTGCCCGCTCTTGGAGTTGAAGCCGCTCTTGCCCCGGCGGGAGGTGTTGCCGGAGACCCGCTGGCGTTTGGAAGGGACCACAGCCCTGGCAATGGGAGGTGGAGGTGGAACCCGGGCCTGGTAACTGTACATCCTAGCAGCACAAGACACGCCCTTGTCAGAGAACTTTGGTTCCTGAGCGACTGCTGTACAAAACAGCTGCCTAGTCACGGGTCATGACAAACCACATACGGTTTTTGTCTCAAGGTTTCTGAAACGCTTCTTGTTCGTGGCCATGGCTTTAAGGCAGGGGGCCCCAACCCCCAGGCTGTGGACCAGTACTGGTCTGTGGCCTGTTAGCAACCAGGCCGTGAGTTGTATAATCATTTCATTCGATATTACAATGTAGTTGTAATAATAATAAGACATTGGATTTATATCCTCCCCTCCACTCCAAATTTCAGAGTATCAGAGCAGCTCACAATCTCCTTTACCTTTCTCTCCCACAACAGACACCCTGTGAGGTGGATAGGGTTGAGAGAGCTCTGACAGAAGCAGTCCTTTTATGGACAACTCTGCGAGAGCTATGCCTGACTCAAAGCCATTTCGGAAACTGCAAGGGAGGAGCGGGAAATCAAACCTGGTTTTCCTAGATAAGAGTCCGCACACTTAAATCACCACACCAAACTAACAGAAATAAAAAACGTGCACAACTGTATCATCCCAAAACCATTGTGCCCCCTCCGGTCTGTGGAAAAATTGTCTTCCACAAAACCAGTCCCTGGTGCCGAAAAGGTTGGGGACCGCTGCTTTAAGGGACGCCTCTCGGGGCTTGCTCAGGAGAGCAACCTTGGAACACGGAGCCTGAAGCGTGGCCCTCATCAGAAGGACCCTTGCCAAATGAGTGCTCGAGGGGTTTCCCAGCCTCTGCCTTGATTTCCCCTTCCCAAGCTGTTAACTGAAAGGTCCCACTTTGCAGTTCAACCCCGTCCCCCCCACTTTTGTATTTTGTGTTTGTATGTGTGGGTGTGCGTGTGTGTGTGCACCTGGAAGTCTTGGCGACCTCTGGTGACTGACCGCTACTGGGGAAATGGAGGCTATTCAGAGAGGTGGCCGAACGAAGCCAGCCCCAGCCCTCCCAACTGCTGGCATTCCAAGCAGCTCTTCCATCCGAGTACTTGCCAGACCCTGCTTAGCTTCCGAGATCTGACCTGCCTGAGCTATCCGGCTCAGGGCAAACCCCTTCCCTTCTTAAGCTATCTTTCCCACTTCATAGCATTCAAAGACTTCGTATTCCCTCCATAGGAACGTGGACAGAATAAAAGCTCAACGGGGGACCAAATTACAGTTGTGGCCACTGCTGGTGAGCTGAAATCCCCAAAGCCCACAGCTTCCTTTGGCTGGTTCCGAATCCTTTGGAAGGGGAGCAGGGCTGGCTAAGGCTGCTGGTTGCCTCTTCACCAGGCCCACAAACGGGACACACGAAGCTGCCTTGATGCTGAATAAAATCACTGACCCGTCCAAGGCAGGACTGTCTACTTAGACTGGCAACAGCTCTGCTGGGTTTCGGGCAAAGATCCTTTACATCGTGTCCTGCCTGCTCCGCTCAACTAGAGATACCGGGAACTGGACCTAAGGCCTTTGTGCGTGCCAAAAAGATGCTCTACGCCACTGAGTCAAAGCCCCCTCCCCAATAACATCTCTTCTTCTGTGAAGAAGCACAAAATGTCTAACCCGTGACTGAACTAGGACTACCAATCCCCAGGTGGGGGCAGAGGACACCCCCCCCCTTGTTTGGAAGCCCTCCCCCTACTTCAGGGTCATCAGAAAGCAGGGGGAGAAGGAAAATGTCTTCTGGGCACTCCATTTTTCCCTATGGAGACTGACTTCTATAAGTTATAATAGAGAATAGATCTGTGGGTATCTTATGGGGGGCTATTTTTTTGAGGCAGAGGCACCGAATTTTCAGCATTCGCATCCGGTGCCTCTCCTCAAAATACCCTCCAAGTTTCAAAAAGATCAGACTAAGAGATCCAAGTCTTTGAGCCCCCAAATAAGGTGTCCCTATCCATTATTTCCAGTGGTGGAAGGTATTTAAAAGGCGTGTGGTCCCTTTAAATACGCTGTCCAGAACTCCCTTTGGAGTTGAATTATGCTTGCCACAACCTTCCTCCTGGCTCCACCCCTCAGCCCCCCAGACCTGGCAACCCCAGACTGAACGCCCAGGTCGTGTACCTGTCATAGTATTCACGCTGGAAATCGTAATCCAAGTCGAAAGAGGACCTGAAAAGAGACAAAGCACGAGGAGCCTGGTCAGGTTTCAGGAAGGCAGTCGAGGAAAGGAGTCCTGATCCTGAGGCTGCAGGCAACAGGCCAAGTCTTTGGGTACCAGTGTCAGGAATGCACCCCCAGCCTGGCGTGTAAAAAGGCCAGACGCAGTTCGTGGCACTCAATGAGTGCTAAGGCCACCCCAAAGGACAAAGTCCATCCCAAAGCCACCCTCTCCGCACAACAAAGCTGCCTAGATCCTGCTCCCGACCACGTGGAGCAGGGTCCCCCAGGTGAACTGAAAAGCCCATCTGCCATACCTCAATCCCACCCCCCACCCCTCGCGTCAGCAGCTGCAGGCATACACGCATCTTTCGCTTCAGTTCCTTACAAACAAGGCAGGTGGAGGAGCTGCCCGCTTGCGGGGCACAAAAATCAGGTAAATCAAAAGAGAAGTTAAAATAATGAAAACAGAAGGGTCCCGACCTGACTAGAGGGGACGGAGAAGGTGGTGCTGCTACTGACCCGTACATCTCTGTAGCCGATCTCTTCACCCCGGCTTTGCCCCGGTTCAACTTCGGCTCGGCGGCCAGGTTAATATCTGAAAGACCAAGGGCACGCCTGTTGGGAAGCCGGCCTCTCTGGAAGAAGTCCGGGCCTGCACGACAGACTGGCCGACTGCCTAGAACAGCACATGGCTGGAGGAGAGCCAGCGGAGAGAGCCTGCTCCACTTGCAGGCGGAGGAAGGCTGAAGAGGCACCTGCCGGACACCTAATCCACAGCCACTAAAGCAAAGGATGACTTGAGTCCAGATCCCCATGCAGCTCCCTGGGTGACTGTGGACCAGACATAATCTAGGCCACCATTCCACAGGGCTTTCAGTTTTCGTAAAACCGAAAGAACTGCAATAGACAGGTACACCACCAAGGGCACAGTGGACTGAAATAGTTTGCCAACACAAGATGCTTCTGCGATAACGCCATCTGCTTGGACTGTCAACGACACATCTGTTCACCAAAGCCTGCAAATGCTAAAGCTGCTCAGCTTATGGGCTGGGCAGAAAACCCTCTGCTTTTGGCTCTCCTCACTGTGCAAACTTTCACCTTGACTCAAGAAGCCAAGCCCAGTTTCACCTGCGGGATGAACAAACCCCGCTCAGGAGGGAGGCCAGGGGATTCCAAACAGGCCAGAGAGGCTGTTTGGTGGGAGGAAAAACATATGTTCCTTATGATGAGCAAAACAGGCCTTCCTTTCCAACGCTGCAAGAAGACTGCAAAAGTTGCTCGGGGGGATTCTTTGCTGATCACGAAACTTCAGTCTAAATACCCAGCAGAGCAATTGCTGCTTTTTTTGTATTTTGGTTCCTTTTGATTTAAATGCTGATTTGTTTTCTCTCAGAGGGGTCAAAAGCAACTAGCAGAATCAGCAGGCCACGTTGTATGCACTTCACGCCTGAAGAAAGGAGAGGAGACTGTAGACTTATACCTTGCCCTTCTCTCTGAATCAGTGTCTCAGAGAGACTTAGAAGAAGAAGATATTGGATTTATATCCCGCCTTCCACTCCGAAGAGTCTCAGAGCGGCTCACAATCTCCTCACAAGGTCATTCCAGCAGCAGCAAGTGGAGGAGTGCAGGATCAAACCCGGTTCTCCCAGATAAAAGTCCGCACACTTAACTGCTACACCAAACTGGGAGGGAAAGGGGGGCTGGGACCATGGCTTCCTGCCAGGGCTTTCGCAGTCCCTGGAGCCTCTCAAGGAGAACAGAAAGCCACCCCGTATGCTAGAGAAAGGAAAACAAATCACTTCTGCTCCTCCTTTCCCTCCTTGTCTTGGCAAAGAGGTGAATCATCTGCCCCAGTGGCTGCCATCACAATGGGCTCCTTCCCCATCTTCTGGCATCTCCTGCCCAAAACGCTATTTCATGAGAGAAGAGCGGCAGCCGGAGAGCTGGGTTTTAAATGGCGAGACCGAGGGTCAAGTCTCCATTTATCCAGCCCGCTCTCCCAATCTAGCATTCCCCAAAGAATCAGTGGTTAATGTCTGCTGTGCATAAAATAAGGGAGGGATGCCAAAACGCCACTCTCCATACACTGGATGGCACTGCATTGCTCCGCTGAAGCAGAACTGACCACGTCTCTCCGCAAACCATAGTATGTGCTCCGCCGTCTTCCCATTCCAACCTTCACCTTCCTCCTCAGGCATAGCTTCCTTCTACTAGCTTCAAGAGGGGATCGGATAAACATAAGGAGCAGAGGTCCATCAGCAGCTATTAGCCACAGTGTATTGTTGGAACTCTCTGTCTGGGACAGTGATGCTGTGTATTCTTGGGCTTTGGGAGGGGCAACAGTACGAGGGCTTCTAGTGTCCTGGTCCCACTGCTGGACCTCCTGATGGCACCTGGGTTTTGTTGGCCACTGTGTGACACAGAGTGTTGGACTGGATGGGCCATTGGCCTGATCTAATACGGCTTCTCTTCTGTCCTCCTGCTGTCTCCCTCATAGCCCTGAGATCCCTGAAGGTTCTAATAACAGCTATGCTACACCTCCAAGATAAAAGTGCGACACTGTTGTGACTCACCACAGGCACGACCGTTGCTCTCTTAAAAAAAAAAACTACTTCACAGCCGAGAACGGCATGGCAACATGGAGATGAAGCTGGTGCTCACCCAGGAAGATGCTAATCCCTAGCCTAAGAGCCACGGGAAACCAAGACATGCCGAGCTTACCGAGGACCTGGCCTGCAATCATCCGGCCGTCTTCTCCGGCCACGGCGGCACGAGCGTTGCGCTCATTCACGTACTGCACGAAGGCAAAGCCCTTGTGCACAGAGCAGCCGACGATCTTCCCGTACTTGGAGAAGATGACCTCCACGTCAGACTTCTTCACCACCAGTGTGTTGAGGTTGCCGATGAAGACGCGAGAATTCAGGGAACGGGGATCTGTTTTGTTGGTGACGTTGCTGGCCATGGTTCGCGCACGCAGCAGCACAGAGGTCCTGGCGACAGAGAAGAGAAAAATGGTCAGAGAAGGGAAAGCTGGTGGCACAGGGGTTAAAACTAGCCTCTTGCCTCAACACATATCCACAACCAGCCACAGAAAATGCCTCCCCCACCCCATTCTGCTTCCTCATGCTAAATGTCCGGTATGCCAAGAGATACTAAATGGGAAGCCACCAACCCCAAAACCATGTCCCACTCTGAAGTCAGCTTTACTCTCCCCTAAAGACTGGCTTCTAAAACCAAAGCAATATAAAAATGCCTAGAACCAGGGCTCTTTTTGAGCAGGACAGCACACAAACACAGTTCCGGCTGGCTTGGTGTCAGGGGGTATGGCCTAATGTGCAGATGAGTTCCCGTTGGGCATTTTTAAACAACGATAATGTCAAGGTTGTGGCCTAATATGCAAATGAGCTCTCCTCTTTCTTTACTGGGAAAAAAGTTTATGGAATCTAACCCTTGGGCCTCAATTTCAGAACATTCCCACTGTCACCCCAGCACCTTTTGGTAACCTTGATAGAATCCCCGAAGTTCTCTAAGACAAAGGTTCATCTAATTGCAATTCAAGCCACTTTGATATTACAAAATCAATGTTAAGTTACATTGGCACCTGCTAAAAATGTGAATGGGGGCTGGGAATTTGTCTTTCTGCCCTAGGCCTTTTTTTCTCTTCAAAAGGGGAAAAAAAACCCTGGAAAATGTGGAAACACTGAAAAAAAGCCTTCTGAAGTATTTTCTCAAGACATGAGTGAACTGCTTTTTAACAGTTTACAAAAATAATTGTAAATCAAACAAGAGAGTGATGCTGATGTATATAAGAATGTTTATTGCTTAAATGTTAATTCACACAACAGTATGCCACGTTTAGTTACATTGCTTTTTTTTAAAAAGGTTCAGCATTTCTGATGCGATACATTTTAATTTTTGTTTGCATTGTTTCCCAGCTCTGTAATCCTGTGGCGTTATTTACTGGAGATCTTTAGTCTTTGTTTTTCTGTTTTGTAACCCTGAGTCATGGTGAGAAAGCTGAACTCTAAATGAAGTAAATAAACCCAAAAACACTACACATTTTCTTTTGTTCCCTACAGCGTTAGGTTTTCTTCCCCCTGCTCAATCAGGAAAATATACATTAAATAAGAAAATATGGCATATATTGCTATTTCTCCCACGTCGTCTTTCCCCCAAAATCTGGGGTTGTTTCCAAATTTCTGGAACTTTTACATCTCTTGTGTGTACCGTATCCATGGGCTGGAGCTGGGGGTCTAGGGAGACAATAAGATCTAAAATAACTTAAGGATGGCACCAACGGAAGCAGAATTCTTAACCTGCTCTGTACAAAACTCTGTTCCAACTGTGTTAACTGCAGAGGCCTTGCAATGCTTCCCAAAGGGCGTAGCCTGGAATCATCTCCGGGGAAAGGAATTCTAATAGAAACCTCCCCACCCTACATGCAATTCAAGAAGAAAACTGTACATTTATACCCTGCCCTTCTCTCTGAATCAGAGTCTCAGAGCGGCTTACAATCTCCTATATCTTCTTCCCCCACAACAGACACCCTGTGAGGCAGGTGGGGCTGAGAGAGCTCTCCCAGAAGCTGCCCTTTTAAGGCCAACTCTTGCGATAGCTATTACAGAAGGCAGTAGTGTGACAAGGCCTCTCCTCTCACAGCCTCCCATTTTTGGCTTTGCCTTCGAATACACAAACCCAAAAGCATTACGTTAAAAGCAGATTTGGGAAGCCGCCGCCACAACTGGGTGCCCGAGATCCCTGCCCAGCTTTTGGCACTTCTGAAAGAGCCACATAAGCTTCGCTTCACAGAGCTTGCTGGATGAATGGACCGAGGCCAGTGTGTGAACTCTGACCGTTTCCTCCTGTTTTTTTCTTTGCTTAAAGGCCTTAGAAAGGATGAAAAACCACCCAGATTCATTGAATGCTGAACACTGGCTTATGCCATCCAGCTAGTGAGGGCACACAGACACACACCCCAATGACGTGCAGAGGAGTAAAATGCAGTACTTGGTATCTTCTGATCAGAAGTCCGACGAACGCGAGAGCTTTTGTGCGGCGAGGACTGGACTGATGAAACGGGGTTAGGAGGAGGGTGGATTATGAAACTGGTGTCAGCTGTGACTCCAGTCTAATAGTGGGGAAGAGCTGCTGGCCATGTGCCTGGGTGATCCCAGGGCGCTAGGAGAACACGTTTATCCTCAGTCCTCTTCCACAAAAACAGACCCCCTTAACAAAAAAAGGCAGACAAGAACGTCTTCACAGCACGGCTCCCTGGGAACCAAAATTGTTCATGTGTCCATCCGAGAGGCCTCTTCCCCCAAAGAGCTTAGAAATCGCTCTGTGGAAAAGCTTGATACCAAAGGGGGACTTATCTCCTTCTCTCTTCTAAGCTTCTAGCATGTTGCAGTGCCTCTTGTTTTCAGTGAAGTAGCCAAGAGGACCAGGCAGCCTCTTTAAGTTGAAAGTATGAGCCTCTGACTTGAAATCATTCAGGCATTCCTAAGATGCTTTTTCCGTAGCAAGCAAAGATGGGCAGAAAAGTTCATCAGAGAATACCCCATGGAAACTGGCCAGCTTCTAATGGGATAACTTCTGCTTCCTGGAAGTCTTGCCAATGATGCAAAGCTGGGAAGACTCTCATCTCATACAGCCAGGCACTTATGTCCACAAGCTGGCTGTTCTCAAATGGGGAGAGGGGGGTGGGACACTTGCAGAAGAAGGGCAGAGCCAGAGGGCCGAAGTGAGCTGGGAGACAAGATCAGGGATGGGTTGGCCTTTGCGTCAAGGACACAATGGCCAAGAAATACAGCCTGCTGCTCAGTAATGCTATGTATTTATAAATGAGGAACACAAAAAGAATACTCGTTTGCTTAATGCTGATGCCTTGAGTTTTATGTTGAGGAAGGAAAAAGTAAAGCAAAGAGCACGGACAAGAGACACGGCTTCAAATCCTTTGAGAACTGCTGCCTTCAAAAGGCCGCCGCTCGTAACATGGATCAACTACAGCCTAGGCATCACTCCTGTGCTTTTGTGCTATAAATTTAACATACTATTCAAGGCGTCTTTTTATGAGCAGGCTATGTGAGGCTCTGCCCCAGAGCCACGTTCCACAGTATGAATCCAGAATTCCCGAGAGTTGGGCCCCCCCCAACCCTTTCCAGCCTACCAACATCTTTGGGATTCTGATAAAGGATGGCAGCTGCCGCAGGAGGTAGAGCCACACAGAGGAAACTGAGTGTAGATGAGAAAAGGAATACTTTTCAAAAACACACTGCGAAGCAGGAGTGAAAGAGAAGGAAACCAATGCTGCGGTGGAGGCTGCTGCTAAAACAAAGCTGTTTCAATCTGCCCAGCCTGTCAGTTCTCCGTTGGCCAGTTAGAAGCCCTGCCGGCAGGTGTCCCCCCAGCCCCACACATTTTCTGGAAAACACTTGACGGGCATCAGGAAAGGTTGGGGGAGGCACCATGTTTGGAGATCCCTGCCCTAGTGGGCGCCCCAAAGACCCCTCCCCGAGTTCCCCCAAAGACCTACACAACTACCTATTTTCAAGGGCCTCTGGTTTCTGACTGGTCCTCCTTTTTGACTGATGGGGTTGGACGGTCTCAACCCAGCTGATACACACCCACGCTCAACTGGGCCCGAGGAGCAGCTATGCACCCTTTCCCCTGAGGTCTTAACGGGGATGGCTGCCGAAGCGTGGAATGAAACCAACTCCCTTACCATCAACCCAGGTGGGTTTGTGTCTGCTCCATGCGAGGCTCCGCTGGCAGCCGCCACTGCTGCTCCAAACTGGGCGTCCATGACGGCGTTTGGAAGGGAAGGGTGGTGTGAAGGAAAAGACCGGGATGGGGACTGGAAGGGGGGGGCACGGGAGAAGGGGGGGCTGAGCAGGGGGTGGGTGAAGGGCTGTCACTGCTAGGGAGCGATCAGCACCACAGACACATTGCAGCAACAGTTGAAAAATTGCACAGAAATAAAATATTTTTTTAAAAAAAATTAAAAATAAAAAAAATAAAAAAGTGTAGGAACTTCCTGAGATGTTCAAATAAGTTCTGGAGAAATCGGATTCCGTTCTCAGCAGCCAGGTGAACGGGGAGGGAGGGAAAAAAAGAGTTAACGCGATCAATCCACTTTTTTTTTTAAATAATAAAAAAATGGGTTTTAAAAACCTTGTTGCGTTTCCCCACCCAAGGGGTTAAAAACCCAAAGTTCAGCTAGGACCACTCAGAAAAACTCCATTTTCATCCGGTTAAAAATCAGCAGTCATTTTTTTTTTTTAAATCATCACCATCAGCAACACATCAAAGTCACAGTCTCACCACCATCATAGTAGCAATAATATCAATAAGTAACTAGCAACAACGATCAAAAGGAAATCAGTCGGAAAGGCAGGAAAAAAAATATGGAAAAAAAATTGGAATAACTTACTGTCGCTGAAGATCAAAAAAATCTCACTGTAAAAAAACAAAAATAAAAATAGCCCAGATTAGAAAAACGGGAGGCGTCAAAAGGTCAAAGTCAGCAAATTCTCTCAATTTTTTTTTCTCTGTTCTTTCTCCCCCTTTCCGCGCTCTTGTTCCAGCCAGTTACTGCAGAACCAGGCAGGGAAGAGCTCCCGGCAGGAAATGATCCAAGCCCTTGGAATACCATTTGCACTCTAAAAATGCCTGCAAGAGACTTGCACTCACGAGAGGCTAAAAGGTTCCTCCTCCTCCTCCTCCTAACCCAGCTGCTGCAGGAAAAAAAAGGTGATTTTTTTCCAAAATTAGCACTTCTTTCAATCCAAACGGCTTGGCTGCAAGGCAATGCTGGGTAGCCACGAAGGCGCTCGTTTAGTACAAGCGGCTGGCTCTAAGACATTGGGGAGAGGGGGTGTGCGTGCGTTGGGGAGGGGGGGGATTATTTTAAAAAAACCACGAAGCTGAGCTCCAGTGAAGGAAGGGTTGGGGGTTTTCGCCTTGCTGCCCTGTGAAAGGAGAAGGGGACAGGATGAGTCAGGGTACCCTGGATACATTGCTCATTTCTCCCCAAGTTTCCCCCACCACACAGAAAGCCGTCTGCTTCCCAGGGGGGGACTTCCCTCCAAGTTCCCAGCTGCCTTGCTGGGCCGGTTAACATTCTGCCCAGGCTGCCCACCCACTTCCGCTGGTTGCCAAGGACCAAGCCCATCGTTGGAGGCACCTGTAAGCCCCACGGGGGGGCTGTTGAAGCGTGTACACAAACCTTCTGAAACAAAGATGCAGAGAATGGGACACCCATACACCCCCCCTCCCCCAGTGTTCTGGAAAATGGGGCAGCTGTCTGCAAGTTGTCGTTATGGCTTGCAAACCACTAAGGTGTTATAGTAGAATACTTCCCCAGGAATTTTTACATTACTGCATACCTATGGGACTCCACCTTTCCCTGTACGTTCCGCAGAGTGCTACGCTCAGGGTCTCAAAATCTCCTTGCAATCCCCAATCCCAGAGATGCCAGGCTGGCTGCAACTCGAGCAAGGGCCTTCTCGGTTGTGGCCCCACACTGGTGGAATGAGCTCCTTGAGGACATTAGGACCCTGCGGGATCTATTACAATTCTGCAGAGCCTGTAAGACAGCTTCTTCACTAAGCCTTCTTTTGGCTGTTAAATTCACTACTTCTGCCAGGACAACATTGCTTTGGTCACCACTGAGGAGCCCAGCCGTCAGACCTGACCTGTATTCGAAGGATACGGTGAAGATGACTTGCAGTAGCACCATCACTAATATAGCATTTTTAATGCTTTTGTAGTCATTTTTTAAAATCAGTTATAATGTTTTCGTTGCCAATGACTTGTTTGTTGCCCTGAGCTGCTTCAGTGGGGATACAAATGGAATCAAATAAATAACAACAATTATTTTAGCCTGGATCTGGAACAGCAAGTGTTCGTGATTTGCAAGACGGGCCCCAGAAGTGTAGGATTAGATCACCCCTCTGCTCACACACCCCCACCACCAAATTGCACCCAATGTTTAAAGGACAGGAACACCACGGCAACTAATCTTCCTGTCAAGGGATTGCTTCCCGGAGTCAACTAGAACACTAATCCTCTAGCTGTTCCAGAGTTTGACTGATGCTTCGCCCAGCGCTTAACGAGAAGGCAGGCAATCTCTAATTCCCTAGAATGGTCCCCTTCTCTCCCTCCGCTCCTGACCAAGCAATGTACCCCTATATAAAACAGTAAAGGTAGCCCCCTGTGCAAGCACCAGTCGTTTCTGACTCGAGGGTGACTTTTTTTACAGGGTGGTTTGCCGCCGCCTTCCCCAGGTGTTTACACTTTACCCCCAGCATGCTGGGGACTCGTTTTACCGCCCTTGGAAGAATGGAAGGCTGAGCCAACCTTGAGCTGGCTACCTGAACCCAGCTTCTGCCAGGATCAAACTCAGGTCGTGAGCAGAGCTTGGACTGCAGCTTTACCACTCTGTACCACACGGCTCCTTGTTTTTGATAGTTACATGAGACCTAATACATGGCAACCCTACTATTTATTTTGGATGTTGTTTTAATAGAACAAGAATTACTACCTTGACCTATGTTCTCTCTTTACCAGAAGTTGGCCCACGTCAGTGCCAATTACGTTCCCTACAGACAGATCCTCTCTGTAGTGCTCCATTCTAGGATGCTTGGTTCCAGTTCTTTGGAACAGGGTGCCACTGGGGATAGGAACTCCCTGTTTTTAGAACAACATACAAGCCTGCAATTTTTAAAAGGCCTTTTAAAAATTTCTGGCAGACCTTAATTAGGGTTTTATTAGTATGTGCACTTCCGAGCAGCCTCAAAGTTACCTGGGGCCAGCTGTGCAGAGGGAAAAGACAGCCCAGAAATACACAGTAGACCCAGAACTTTGAGCATGACTAGTTAAAGCCAAGCCTAATAGCACCAGAGTTCTGGCAACACATCGGGCAAGGTTAAAGCTTGCATGGATAACAGATGGGCTCTCCATCTTTTCTCAGCTACCGCCAACCAGGCTATTTTTCTGGGCTCCCAGATACAGTCGCGCCACTGGCGCTCTATTAAAGACAGCTACTGCTACAAGGTATCAAATATCCAAAGCCTTTAATCTTTCTATTTCCCTTCAGTGCCAAGGGTCATGCCTGGTCCTGTCAACAGGCAGGATCTGCCTCCCCCATCCCTCACCCTACCTTCTCTGGCGTCTCTCTGCCCTACGTGGGCACGGCCCATTCCCACAAACGCAACTCCACAACCCTGAGCCAAAACATGGTAAGATGCCGTAGCATACAGCTTTGCCCTCACGTGGACTTGCCGTTTTCCACCCAGCGCCGGAGAAGAACACAGGGCCCATCTCAAAATAGCAGTACTAATGAGATGAAGATGCTGCCTGGGCTCCAAGCCTCTCAACAATCATCACCCACCGCTGTGTGAAATATTCATAACCCCCAAAATAAGGATTCTCAGTTCCCTGACTCCGGACAGCTACTAAGCACCACGGAAGTGAAATGCAACAGGGAAGCTTACGTGGCCTCCTTGTCAAAAGACCCTACTGCTTTCTTTAGGGCCTACCCAACGTTTTCCCAAAGCTATGGCACTCTTGTTCTCAGCTCTACTTTTCTTTTAAAAAATACAACATTTGCACTCTGATGCTTCTCTCCCTCCCCCCCCCCTCGCTGTCAATCTAGGCCAAGGCTAGAGAGCAAATTCGGCTAGCAGAACTGCCATATGCTGCACAGAAAAGCCTCTAGATCAAGAACTCCTCCTCTGGGTAAATGACTTATAAACTGCTGAAATGTGTATACCAGGGGTGGGCAAACTTGCTTAATGTAAGAGCCACATAGAATAAACATCAGATGTTTGAGAGCCACAAAACATGAACATCAGATGTTTGAGAGTCGCAAGACAGGGGGAGAGAGAGAGAGAGGAAAGAAGGAAGGAAATAAATGGAGGGGGCGTGGAAAGAAAGCAACTTTAACTTTAAATGTATTCTCCAAGCCCCCAACTAGCTTGGCTTGGAAAAGCAATTTAAAGAGAGAAATTCCTTCTCCAAGCTGGCCAACAGGGCGGTGGTTGCTTCAAGAGCCACACAATGTGTGTGAAAGAGCCACATGTGGCTCCCAAGCCACAGTTTGGCCACCCCTGGCGTATACGGTTAAAGCTGCAACCAATACTAAAAGTGATGCAATGCTTAAGAGCCAAGAGACCACGCTGCTAATCAGGAAGGCCTCCAGCATCTCCCACTAAGCAGTTTTGAGCCATTCGGCCTCTGCGACAGGACGCAATTCTGGCCTACTTTACAGAGTACTGTTGCATAAAGCGTGGAAACCCACTCCAGAGCACTCTGATGTTTCTCTCCCTTCGCTGTCAATCAAGGCCGAGGCTAGAGAGCAATTGCTGCGTGACTTTCCGGTGTCAACTGCAAAAGCAGCGACGCATGCTTGGTTTGCACGCCAGAGGACCGTGGCCCTTGCGGAGACTGCCTGGCGTGCAAAACCCAAGCATGCGTCGCTGCTTTTGCACGGGTTGATATCTGAGTCACACACCTTTGCAACATCTCACAAACCTATGCAAAATCCCACCGTCTGCGGCATCGATATGATACATCGATGGGGAATCAGGTCACCCAACTCCCCCCTTTCCCCCCTGGAAAATAACCTTCCCGACGAAGAGAAGGAGCATTTTAAATTAAACCGCTAATCCGGATTAGATGAAACCGGGACTGCGAAAAAGCATCGAAACGGCCGCGCTAGAGAGTGTTTTTTTTAAAACCCCTTCTCCTAAACCCAGAAGCCTCACGTGTTGCGGCGCTCAGACGACTCTATCTTCCTTTCCCAGGAGAGCGCGGCAGAAGGACATTATTCAGGCCGCCTCGGTCTCATTCTCCCTCCCCCGCCGGTATTATAGCCTCTCCCGCAGGGAACGCGAAACAATTGGCTCGGAACGGACCATATGTGCTACGCGGGGGGGAGCGGGGAAGGGGAAAGGTTCGAGAAAGCCGACCAGGGCAATACCAACCTGGTGAGGGAAGGGAGGGGGGGACAGAAAGGGAGATACCATTATTATCCCCAAAGCGGGAAACGCAAGAAGCGCCGCCATTGTTCCCCTCACTACCTCAACGAACTCACCGGGAGGCCCCCAGCTCCGGTACCGCGACCCTTTCCTTACTACTAATTTTTTTTTCTTTAAAAAAATTTCCCTTTCACGGCTACGCTCTCCTCTTCCACGCTCCGGACTCTTCACAAAATGGCGTCCCCACCGCCCTCTACCTCTGCGCCGCGCAGCCCAGAGTTGGCTGTAGCCCGCCCCTTTTTGAAGACACGCCCCTTCGGTGGGAGGAGATTTAATCCCACTAGCGGCCACTGAATGGATAGATCCGGCAGCCAGTCAATCTTTCAACCAATCGGCGCCCGTTCAGGCTGGAACGGTGAGGTCGAAGACGAAGAGGAGGAACTGGAGAAAGAGAGGCGGAGTTAAAACTGGGATCCGGCGGCAGAGGCGGGGAGATGGAAGGCGGGACTCGAAGGCGGATAGGTCACTGAGAGTGTCGTTCAGATCGGGATGAAATAAATGGTGAAAGCTGTGATTTGATGACGTAACCTGTCAGTTAAACCACCAGCTCATACCCTTCCACGTTTTGTGTTATTCTTTAAGGTGCTTCTGGCTCTTTTCGGCTGCTACAGACAGATTAACACGGCTACCCATCTTCGTCTGTCAGTTAATCTATCTTCTTTCATAGATTCATGGCTATTTTGCCTTTCCCCCGCATTCCCTCACAACATTTCCCCGCCCACATCCTACTTGCCCTTTTCTGAATGGCTGAAAATGGTGTCAGTCAACCGTCCTTGGCCTCTTATAGGCTATTTATCAGCAGAGAACCAATACCAAGGGTTTTTTTTAAAAAAAAAAACAGGCGTGTGATGTCCCTTAAGGGAACGTCCCTATTTTCTAGGGAGGCGGGAAAGAAAAAACCAATGACGCCAGACAGTTTAGCATCCTCATTGGACAAATCTCTGCCTTTACATAAATTCCAAGACAATAATTAGGTCCATAAAAAGACCTGGGAGGAGAAAGGCTAAACCCGGCTCGGCCAATCACCTGCCTCACTTGGATTTGATCAGACAGACGGGAAAATGGCCATATATTTATCTGAACTAGATAATCCGCAACATCTGAGGGTTTTTATGCTGGCTAGGATGAATGCATTTTCCTCCAATGTTCTCTATGGGAGATTTCTTCAAGTCCCCTTTGTCTATGCAGGCCAAGCTCGCCAGATTCATAGGAACATAAGAGAAGCCATGTTGGATCAGGCCAATGGCCCATCCAGTCCAACACTCTGTGTCACATAAGAACATAAGAGAAGCCATGTTGAATCAGGCCAATGGCCCATCCAGTCCAACACTCTGTGTCACACAGTGGCCAATATATGTATGTGTGTGTGTATATACACACACACACATATACATACATACACACACACACATATGTATATATACTGTGGCTAATAGCCACTGATGGACCTCTGCTGCATATTTTTATCCAATCCCATCTTAAAGCTGGCTATGCTTGTAGCTGCCACCACCTCCTGTGGCAGTGAATTCCACATGTTATATGATAATTTATAAAATATTCCATCCAGCATATTTTATTGAACTGCCAACTGTATTCTAATCTCCGGAAGGTTCTGTTAGATAGTATTTCCTTACCATCCTACATTCAAGAAAATAAGATTGGTTGCTGTTTCCTATTAAATGACAACATAATTGATATCACAAAAACTGTTGCCAAATTCTTGGCTGAAATTGTTCAAAATTATTCTAAGCAGGTTTTATTGTGATCTTAGTTTAGCCTTTTATGCTTTGAACAGACACATCTGATTGTTTGGTTGACAAGTCTCTATATATCTCTTTTTGTTATGCCCATAAAGGTGTGATTGGATACTTGCAACGTAACCTTATCCGCGTTCTGATTGGTGTGTTTAAAAATGACCATCTTTATTCATTTAATTTTCCCTCTCTGTCTGTTCCCTTTTAATTATTTGTTATTGTATTTGGAGTTTCTTCAAAAAAAAAAAAAATCTACCCTGGAAAGCCAACAAACGGCAAAAAAAACCAAAACCCAAGTCCAAAAATCAGAACACAATTTATTAAGACAGGTCAATCCTAGATTTTGTTCACTAGAAGATTTTGTTGCCAACCTCCAAGGAGCACCTGGAGATCTCCCACTATTTCAAGTGATCTCCAGGCCACCAAGATCAGCTCCCCTGGAGAAAATATAAATTCAACAGATTCCGATGTGTAAATATGGAACAATACAATCAACACCGGAAATATATTTCTTATCACACCAAAGTGTGTACAAACATATATTTTAGTGACAAAGACTTAACATTTAAACTATACAGTAATGCTTCCAGAATAGCTGCTAGTTACAAAACACAATCACTAAAGAAGTCTAACAGTGAAAAGTCCAC
This sequence comes from Heteronotia binoei, assembly GCF_032191835.1. Lineage (NCBI taxonomy): Eukaryota > Metazoa > Chordata > Lepidosauria > Squamata > Gekkonidae > Heteronotia > Heteronotia binoei. The sequence continues at coordinate 12,753,719 of NC_083237.1, read as the reverse complement.
ACAACTCCATATATGGGGCAAAGCCCGCTGCCTGTACATGTCTCTATAGGCTTCCCAATCCCCAGGTCCCAGAGGGGGATCCCCCGGTTTCACAGGCTTCCCCCCTCCCCCAGCCAGCTGGTCAGCGGGGGAAGCCCCGCCCCCAGAGCCATCATACACCTCCATGAACGATTCCCATAGGGAATGATGGGGAATTGAACTGCGGGTATCAGGGGCTCTGGGGGGGCTGTTTTTTGAGATAGAGGCACCAAATTTTCAGTATAGCATCTAGTGCCTCTCCCCAAAATACCTACCAAGTTTCAAAAAGATTGGACCAGGGGGTCCAATTCTATGAGCCCCAAAAGAAGGTGCCCCTATCCTTCATTGTTTCCTATGGAAGGAATGCATTTAAAAATTTGTGCAGTCCCTTTAGATGTGATGGCCAGAACTTCCTTGAAGTTCAATTATGCTTGTCACACCCTTGCTCTTGGCTCTGCCCCCAATGTCTCCTGGCTCCACCCCCAAAGTCTCCTGGCTCCACCCCCAAAGTCCCCAGATATTTCTTAAATTGGACTTGGCAACCCTATGTCTCTATATCCTGTTGCAGGGCTTTTTTTGTAGAAAAAGCCCAGCAGGAACTCATCTGCATATTTGGCCATGCCCCCTGACATCACCATTGTTTCATACAGGGCTTTTTTCTACAAAAAAGAGGATGCCAAGCCAGGCAGAACTGAATTCCTGTGCGTTCCTGCTCAAAAAAACCCATCCTGTCGTCTTCTGTGTTGCTACCAAGAAATAAAAAAAAAATCCACAAAATTCGTCAGCCTGATCTCTCCACAACAGAATACTTTTTTTGCTCTGCACCTGGCCAAGATATGCATTGATCCAAAAGCAAAAGTATTTCTCTGTGGCTCTGTGGAATGATGGTTGTGGAGAGATCAGGCTGACGAAGGGACAAGAAACGAAACTGTAATTTGACCTATGAACATATGAAGCTGCCTTATACTGAATCAGACCCTTGGTCCATCAAAGTCAGTCTTGTCTTCTCAGACTGGCAGCGGCTCTCCAGGGTCTCAAGATGAGGTTTTTCACACCTATTTGCCTGGACCCTTTTTTGGAGATGCCAGGGATTGAACCGTGGACCTTCTGCTTCCCAAGCAGATGCTCTACCACTGAGCCACCGTCCCTCCCCTAGGAGTACGGTCCCTTTTCTCTCTCCACTGGAATTTTTTTGATTCCTTGGTAGCAGCACAGAAGACGACAGGATACAGAGACGTGTACAGAAAGCGGGGCTTTGCCCCATAACATGGAGTTGTGCAGACTTTTTCCACTGTTTTTTTTTTTGCCCCAAATATGGAGTTGTATGGATTTTTTCACTGTTAGACTTCTTCAGTGATTGCGTTTTGTAACTAGCAGCTATTCTGGAAGCATTACTGAATGTTTAAAATATATGTTTGCACACACTTTGGTGTGATAATAAGTATATCCCCTGAAGAAAATGGAGGGCAGAATCTATGGCATTGCAATCGGCTGAAGCCCCTCCCCATCCAAAACCCTGCCCTCGCCTAAATCCAAAGGTATTTCTCATCCCAGAGTTGTCATTCCAACGGGATGTTATTTCTTTTCTTTTCTAAGTTTTAAAAGAGAGGGGGGAAAGGAGAAGGTGATGTTGAGCACTGGCCAGCCTGCTTCAGGTGACGCTGGCTTCAAGTTACACCCAGCTGTTTGGGGCAAGAGACAATAATAACAAACCCCAACAATTATCTCAGGTTGTTTCCTTAAAGCAGCAATTCCAATCCCTTTTTTTTGGGAAAAGCACACAGGGAACAGCAGGCCAAGGCATTCCCCTGATGCTGCCTCCTGGCATGGCTATTTAGAGAGGAGAAGGATGGAGCATAATGGCAGGGTCCCAGTTAATTACTCTCAGCATTCCACAACTAAGGAAACATCTGGCCTTCAGTCTCCAATTCTGACATCTTTATTTCCTTCACAACGTTTCCCCCTGAAATTAGGGTTGCCAAGTCCAATCTGGGGACTTTGGGGGTGGAGCCAGGAGACATTGGGGGTGGAGTCATGAGCAAGCTTGGAACAAGTAGAATTGAACTCCGAAGCGAGTTCTGGCCATCACATTGAAAGGGACTGCACACCTTTTCAACGCCTTCCCTCCCTTAGAAATAATGAAGGATAGGGGCACCTTCTTTGGGGGCTCATAGAATTGGCCCCCCTAGTCCAATCCTTTTGAAATTTGGAGGGTGTTTTGAGGAAAGGCATCAGAAGCTATGCCGCAAATTTCGTACCTCTGCCTCAAAGAACATCCCCCCCAGAGCCCCAGATACCCGCGGATCAATTCCCCATTATTCCCTATGAATAATTCTCCATAGGGAATAATAGAGTGCCCAGTAGACATTTCCCTCCTCCCCCACTTTCTAAAGCAGGGGGAAGGCCTCCAAACCGGGGGATCCCCCCCCCTCTCTCTCACACACTTACTGGGTCTGGTTCCTCCACAACTTTTCTTGCTCTGAAAACGAAAGCAAAAGAAACAGAGGGTCTGTGCTCTGACGAAACTGCTGCTGACCCTTCCCCATGAAGTGCTTCCTGTTTCCTGCTTCCTGCTCAACTTTAAAGGCACACATTTTAAAAACGGACCTGTTTGCAGGTTTCTAAACTTGCTGGAGCTCTAGAGGTACATGGTGATTGTGGGGACGGGGCTTCCTCCCACTGGCCAGCTGGCTGGGGCAGGGGGAAGCCTGTAAAACCAGGGGATCCCCCGCTGGGACCTGGGGATTGGGAAGCCTACCTGAAATTAAACCCAAACAAATGGTAACTATATAGATCCGGGCAGGGCTTTTTTTATATATAAAAAGGTCCAGCAGAAACTCATTTGCATATTAGGCCACACCCCCTGACACAAAGCCAGCTTGCTAAAAAAAAGCCCTGGATCCAGGTCAGGGCTAGATTAACAATTAGGCCAAGTAGGCACTGGCCTATGGGCCCCCATTCCTTTAGGGAGGGCCAGCTTGGTGTAGTGGCTAAGTGTGCGGGTTTGATTCCCCACTTCTCCACTTGCAGCTGCTGGAATGGCCTTGGGTCAGCAGTAGCTCTGGCAGAGGTTGTCCTTGAAAGGGCAGTTGCTGTGAGAGCCCTCTCCAGCCCCACCCACCTCACAGGGTGTCTGTTGTGGGGGAGGAAGGGAAAGGAGATTGTGAGCCGCTCTGAGACTCTTCGGAGTGGAGGGCGGGATATAAATCCAATATCTTCATCTACCACACGGGGAGTCTGTTGTGGGGGAGGAAGGTAAAGGAGATTGTGAGCCGCTCTGAGACTCTTCGGAGTGGAGGGCAGGATATAAATCCAATATCTTCATCTACCTCACAGGGTGTCTGTTGTGGGGGAGGAAGGTAAAGGAGATTGTGAGCCGCTCTGAGACTCTTTTGAAACTTGGGGGGTACTTTGGGGAGAGGCACTAGATACTATATTGAAAATTTGGTGCCTCTACCTCAAAAAACACCCCCCCCAAGCCCCAGATACCCACAAATCAATTTTCCATTACACCCTATGGGAATTGGTCTCCATAGGGAATAATGGAGTGCTCAGCAGGCATTTCCGTCCCCCCTCTTGCTTTCAGGGTCATGGCTTCCAAACTGGGGAATCCCTTACTCCCACCTAGGGATTGGCAACTCTACTCTCTACCTATATGTAAAGGTAAAGGTGTGCAAGCACCAGTCGTTTCCGACTCTGGGGTGACGTTGCTTTCACAACGTTTTCACGGCAGACTTTTTACAGGGAGGTTTTGCCATTGCCTTCCCCTGTCTTTGACACTTTCCCCCCAGCAAGGTGGGGACTCATTTGACCGACCTCGGAAGGATGGAAGGCTGAGTCAACCTCGAGCCGGCTACCTGAACCAGCTTCCACTGGGATCGAACTCAGGTTGTGATTAGAGGGCTCTGCCTGCAGTACTGCAGCTTTACCACTCTGTGCCACGGGGCTCCTAAAGGTAAAAGTAGTCCCCTGTAGAAGTACCAGTCATTTCCGACTCTGGGGTGACGTCGCATCATGACGTTTTCACAGCAGACTTTTTACAGGGAGGTTTTGCCATTGCCTTCCCCTGTCTTTGACACTTTCCCCCCAGCAAGCTGGGGACTCATTTTACCGACCTCGGAAGGATGGAAGGCTGAGTCAACCTTGAGCCGGCTACCTGAACCAGCTTCCGCTGGCATCGAACTCAGGTCGTGAGCAGAGGGCTCTGACTGCAGTATTGCAGCTTTACCACTCTGCACCACGGGGCTCTTCTACCTATATGTAGGGACTGGTAGTTTCCACTTCATTGTACCTGAAGATGTATGCATGCACACAAAAGCTTATACCTTGAATAAAATTTTGTTGGCCCTAAAGGTGTCCCTGGACTCAAGCTTTGTTCTGCTGCTTCAGACCAACATGGCTGCATGCCTGGGAATTTAATTGTAGAAGCTTACACCCGGTATTAAACCGTGTTGGTCTTAAAGGTGTCACTGGATCCACACTGTGTCCTCTTGGCATCAGTCAGACTTCAACTTTCCCTATGAAGAAAGGTTGAAACGCTTGGGGCTCTTTAGCTTGGAGAAACGTCGACTGCGGGGTGACATGATAGAGGTTTACAAGATAATGCATGGGATGGAGAAAGTAGAGAAAGAAGCACTTTTCTCCCTCATGGGCATTCGATGAAATTGCTGAGCAGTCAGGTTAAAACGGATAAAAGGAAGTACTTCTTCACCCAAAGGGTGATTAACATGTGGAATCCACTGCCACAGGAGGTGGTGGCGGCTACAAGCATGGCCACATTCAAGAGGGGTTTAGATAAAAATATGGAGCACAGGTCCATCAGTGGCTATTAGCCACAGTGTGTGTGTGTGTGTGTGTGTGTGTGTGTATATATATATATATATATATATATATATATAATTTTTTTTGGCCACTGTGTGACACAGAGTGTTGGACTGGATGGGCCACTGGCCTGATTCAACATGGCTTCTCTTATGTTCTTATGTTCAATAGTACATACCCTTCCATGGTAGCAATTGTAATGCAAGCTTGCCTAGGAATGGAGGAGGTGGGAAGAGTGGCTTTCATAGAAACTAGCAAGCTGGTGCCAGTTCAACAGCAGTGGATTGACCTGCAAGTAAGCTTGTCAGTTGCGAGGGTTGCCAACCTCCAGGTGGCAGCTGGAGATCTCATACGAACATGAGAAGAGCCCTGCTGGATCAGGCTGCTTTGGAGGGTGACATCTGCCCCACCACAGAGCCAGTTTGGTGTAGTGGTTAAGTGCATGGACTCTAATCTGGGAGAACCAGGTTTGATTCCCACCTCCTCCACTTGCACCTGCTAGCATGATCTTGGGTCAGCCATTGTGCTGGCAGAGTTTGTCCTTGAAAGGGCAGCTGCTGTGAGAGCCCTCTCAGCCCCACCCACCTCACAGGGTGTCTGTTGTGGGGGAGGAAGGGAAAGGAGATTGTGAGCCGCTCTGAGACTCTTTGGAGTGGAGGGTGGGGTATAAATCCAATATCTTCATCTACCTCACAGGGTGTCTGTTGTGGGGGGGGGAAGGTAAAGGAGATTGTGAGCTGCTCTGAGACTCTTCGGAGTGGAGGGTGGGATATAAATCCAATATCATCATCATCATCACAGTAATGCCTGTCTCCAAGCCCTCCCCTCTGCATGCTCCATCCCCAAATCTCCATGAGTTTCCCAAGCTGACTTTGGCAAGCCCAGTAGAAACCAATTGAGCTCAGTGGCTTTAGGATGCAATACATCTTGTTCTGCTAAAGATCGGACAGAATGGCAGTGCTGTCCTATATTGGCTTCAGCAGGGCTTTTTTTGAGCAGGAATGCACAGGAACGCAGTTCCGGCTAGCTTGGTATCGGGGTGTGTGACCTACTATGCAAATGAGTTCCTGCTGGGCTTTTTGTACACAAAAAGTCCTACGTGAAGCAAAGCTGATGTCAGGAAGGAAAGGAGAGAAAGCTCCCCTGTGCAAGCACCCGTCGTTTCCGACTCTGGGGTGTCGTTGCAGCAGACTTTTTACGGGGTGGTTTGCCATTGCCTTCCCCAGTCATCTACGCTTTCCCCCCAGCAAGCTGGGTCCTCATTTGACCAACCTCAGAAGGATGGAAGGCTGAGTCAACCTCGAGCCGGCTACCTGAAAACCCAGCTTCCGCCGGGGATCGAACTCAGGTCGTGAGCAGAGCTTAGGACTGCAGCTTTAACACTCTGCGCCACGGGGCTCTTCTGCTGATGCCAAGGGGTGTGGCCTAATATTCAAATGAGTTCCTGCTGGACTTTTTCCGCACAAAAAGCCCTGGGCTTCTGTCAGAAGGCAATGCCGTTTTGTACAGTGAGGCTTGCTCCTAAGTAAGGGAGCATTCGGTTGCAGCTTTACTGTGGATTAGTGCTCACTCCCTCAGACAGCTCATCTTTCACACCAAGGCTGATCAGGAGTGTGAAATAGAGGCAGAGATTGTTGGGGTTGCATCTGAAACATCTGGACAATTTGTGAGTAGGGTGTCAGTATCAAAGAGTTACAGGTGAAATACAGGGGGGAGGATGGATTTCTGGGTAAATTTAGGGCAGGGCTACAAAATGGAGGGTTGAGAGCCAGTTTGGTGTAGTGGTTAAGTGCGTGGACTCTTATTTGGGAGAACCGGATTTGATTTCCCACTCCTCCATTTGCAATTGCTGGAATGGTCTTGGGTCAGCCATAACTCTTGCAGGAATTGTCCTTGAAAGGGCAGCTGCTGTGAGAGCTCTCTCAGCCCCACTTACCTCACAGCGTGTCGGTTATAAGGGAGGAAGGTAAAGGAGATTTTAAGCTGCTCTGAGACTCTGATTCAGAGAGAAGGGTGGGGTATAAATCTATAGTCTTCTCTTCTTCCTCCTCCAAAGTGATGCTCAAGGACCCCATTTTCCAAAACTCTGCTGAAGTCCACCATTCCCAGCACTCATCCAAGACAATATCCCGGACCCAGGTGAGAAAAAGAACATAATAACATAAGAGAAGTCATGTTGGAACAGGCCAATGGCCCATCCAGTCCAACACTCTGTGTCACAAAGTGGCCAATATATGTGTGTATGTGTGTGTCTGATGCTGTATGGGAGTCTTCACAGTCCCAAGACCGGATAGATGGTAGGTAGATAGATAGATAGATAGATAGATAGATAGATAGATAGATAGATAGATAGATAGATAGATAGATAGATAGATAGATAGATAGATAGATAGATAGATAATCCATCTTGCTCATGCAAGGAACTTTCTGTAAGATCACCTGAAGAAGCCACAAAATGACTTAACTTGCAAGTTGAGGCCATTTCAACAGCAGTGGATTTACTTGTGAGTAAGCAAGTCAGCCTGTCAGTTGTGGACTTAGGGTTGCCAACCTCCAGGTGGTGGCTGGAGATCTCATAAGAACGTAAGGAGAGGAGAAGGAAGAGATTGGATTTATACCCTTCCCTTCCCTCGGAGTCTCAGAGTGGCTTACAAACTCCTTCCCTTCCTCTCCCCACAACAGACACCCTGTGAGGTAGGCGGGGCTGAGAGAGCTCTGCCAGAACTGCTCCTGAGAGAACAGCTCTGAGAGGACTGTGACTGACCCACGGTCACCCAGCAGCTGCATGTGGAGGCTTGGGGAATCAAACCCACTTCTCCAGACTAGAGTCTGCCCCTCATAACCACTACAGCACACTGGTTGTCAGCTAGATCAGACCAATGGTCCATCTAGTCCAGCATTCTGTCTCACGCAATGGCCAACCAGTTCCTCTGGAGGGCCAACAGCAGGGCATAGAGACCGAGGCCTTCCTTTGATGTTGCCTCCTGGCTCTGGGATTCAGAGATGCAGTGCCTCTAAATGTGGAGAACATCTCTGAGAAGATCAGAAAAGAGCTGCTGGATCAGACCAGCACCCTGTCTCACACAGTGGCCAACCAGTGCCTCTGGAGGACCAACAACAGGGCATAGAGACCAAGGCCTTGCTTTGACGTTGCCTCCTGGCTCTGGGATTCAGAGGTTCCCCTCAGTCACCATGGCGAGTAGCCATGGATAGACTTTATCTCCATGAATCAATCTGGTCCCCTTTTAAAGCTGTTTATTCCATCCCCCACTGTTAGAACTTATCCCCAAGCGATGAAGATCAGGTCACCTAGAGAAAATGGCTGCTTTGGAAGGTGGAATCTCTGGCATTATACCCATTGAAATCCCTCCCCCCCCCCATGTCTCCTCAGGCTGCACCCCCCCAGATCTCCAGGTACTTCTCAATCTTAACTGTGGCTGCCTGGTCCTGGCCTGAAAATTATTGCATTCTGGTGGGTCACGGTAAGGTTCCAAACTGTGGGTTCAGAAATTCCTGGAGACTGACAAATGGAGCTTTGAAAGGGACCTCAGCAGGAGATAATGCCACAGAGTCCCCCTTCCAAAACAGCCATTTTCCTCCGGAGGAGCTGTTCTCCATCATATGCAGACGATCAATTATAATTCCAAGTGATCTCCAGGCCTCATCTGGAGGTTAAGTAACAGGAAAAAGGGGTGAACACAGTAAATGGGATAGGCAATAGAAGTTAAACAACTACTGTGACAGTAAACAAAGAATATAATAACCAATTAAAAAGACTCTCATATATTTTAATGCTCAACATTGTAAAATTTACAAACCTCATATCATAATAAATATTCATTCATATGTTTCATATTATAAATTAGGCATACTTCATATTCCAATAGAGGTCCAATATTAACATTTCCATATTGCAAAAAAGTCATGTTTCGTATTGTAAATCAGGCACGCTTCATGTTGTTAAAGAAGTCCAATGTTAACATATCCATATTGCAAAAAAGGTCAATAAGGATATGTTAATATTGGAATTCTTTAACAACATGAAGCGTGCCTGACTTACAATACGAAACATGACTTTTTTGCAATATGGAAAGGTTAATATTGGACCTCTATTGGAATATGAAGTATGCCTAATTTATAATATGAAATATATGAATGAATATTTATTATGATATGAAGTTTGTAAATTTTAAAATGCGGAGCATTAAAATATATGAGAGTCTTTTTAATTGGTTATTATATTCTTTGTTTACCATCACAGTAGTTGTTTAAGTTCTATTGCCTATCCCACCTGGAGGTTGGCAACCAGGGTATGACCCCCCCACGCTTGCTGTAGGATGCCCATTCTAAAAAAAACAAGCCGAAGCGCCAACGGTCTCCCATTCCACCTCCGAGAGAGCACAGTGTGCCAATCTTCCCTAGTCGACTGGTCAAGTCAACTTCCTGTACGTCTGAACTCCTTTTTACAAGAAGTTTGATACTCGCTGTATATTATTGTTTCACCATTATTGTTATAAATATAGCACGGTTAATTGGTCACTATAATCTATTGGTTGTTTTTTTTTTATATTGTCCTGTGGTGACCTCTCTCTATTTTTTCCCACCTGGAGGTTGGCAACCGGGTATGACCCCACACTTGCTGTAGGATGCCTATTCTTAAAAACCAAGCTGAAGCACCAATGGTCTCCCATTCCACCTCCGAGAGAGCACAGTGTGCAAACTTCCCTAGAAGCATTCTCCTGGGCCAACAGGAAAGAAGAGAAAGCAATATCTGTTCCCTCAGCTATTCCCACACACAAAAACACGAACCTTGAACTTTTAGCTATTTTACTAACAATAGTCTCTTTTACTCACACACCCTCTCACTCAGAGGCATTCAGGTGAGACTGAAAAAGTGTCCCATTTATGTCTCCAGTAATTTCCCTCTCTGGGTTCAATGGTAAACTGAAAAGTCCCAGATTCTCCAGCCTTTCCTCATAAGGAAAGGGGCAGATGCACTGTTGACTTTTTCCCAGCTCTGCAATATTGGTTTTGACAGATGGTGACTACGGTTGCCAATCCCCAGGTGGGGGCAGGGGATCTCTCAGTTTGGAAGCCCTCCCCCTGCTTCAGGGTGATCAGAAAGCGGGGGGGGGGGGAAATATCTGCTGGGCACTCCATTATTCCCTATGGAGACAGATTCCCAGAGGGTGTAATGGAAAACTGATCTGCTGGTATCTGGGGCTCTAGGGGGGGCTGTTGTTTTTTAGGTAAAGGCATCAAATTTGCAGAATAGCATCCAATGCCTCTCTTCAAAACACCCTCCAAGTTTCAAAAAGATTGGACTTGGGAGTCCAATTCTATGAGCCTTGAAAGAACGTGCCCCTGTCCTTTATTTCCAATGGAGGGAAGGCTTTTAAAAAGGTGTGCAGTCCCTTTAAATGTGACCGCCAGAACTTCCTTTGGAGTTCAACTATGCTTGCCACAACCTGGCTCCACCCCCAAAGTCTCCTGGCTCCTCCTCCAAAGTCTCCTGGCTCCACCACAAAGTTTCCTGGCTCCAGCCCCAAAATCTCCTGGCTCCACTCCAAAGTCCCCAGATATTTCTCGAATTGGACCTGGCAACCCTAACGGTGGCTGGAGCCAAGCATGAGATTCTAAATCAGGCCACACCACAGCTTTTGAGGCTGCATCATACATGCAGGAATGGTCAGAGCTGGTCCAGCAGGAGCATCTGTTTCACAAAGCTCAAAGTTGAGTGGAGAGGATTAATCATGCACACCCAGAGTCAATAGGTAATTTCTTGTGACTCAAGGTGGTCATGCGCCCCTTCCGTGGCTGTCTGTGGAGGGAGATTCCGCTCTTCCAACCGGTATGAGCTTCCTGTCTTCTGACCCTTGAACCGAAAGAGACCTTTGAGGTCATCCCGGATGTCTTTGAGGAGCAGGCCATAAAGAAGGGGATCAAAGATGTTGCTCAAAGTGGCCAGACACAAAGTTATGTTTGTGTAGTTGAAGATGGAGCTCTCAAACGGGCATATCTCTCCGTCTGTCAGCCTCAGTTCCCAGAAGAACTTGTAATAAGAAGTCACTTGGTAAGGAACGCAGGTGAAGAAAAAGGAGGCGACGATGAGGGAGATGAAAACATAGATCTGCTTTTTGGCTCGCTTCTCCAGAGACTCCACCTTTCGGAGCTCAAATAGAACCCTGAAGTAGAAGAAGCCCATGAGGACGCAAGGGAGAAAGAAGGAGAGGCTCATGGTGGCCAGCTTGAAGTGCGCGTAGAGCGTTTCCACATGGGTGCCGTCCAGACAGCTCTTATGCCAAACTTCTGACTGATCGGTCTCCAGGAGGACGCCAACGACACATAAAACAGCCACCACAAGCCAAGTGGTGACGCTCAACGCGATGGTGCTCGCCATGCTCTGCAGCCTATGGAAACTGAGAGGGTGGATAAGACCGAAGTACCGTTCCATGGCGATGAGGCACAAGAAGGCGTTCTTGGCATAGAAGTTGGTGCGGAAGGCCAGCCGGACGGCCAGGCATGCCGCCACGCCCAGGTCCCACACGTGATCATTGCAACTGAAGTAGATCCAGAAGGGGAGCGTCGAGATCTGCAAGAGGTTGGCCAAGGTCAGGTTCAGGATGTAGACGGAGAGGACGACGGATCTCTTCATCTGGGAGATTAAGGCCCAGAAGGCCAGGCAGTTCAGGGGCAGCCCGGCAGCGATCACTAGGCAGTAAGCAGGGGTTTTGAAATATTTGGTGGTGTTGTAAGCCAAGGGACAGGAAAGGTTGTTGAGAGTCATGGCGGGGACGAGGTTTTAGAAGTGGGGATGAGGTCTTAGAAGCGAGGATGAGGTCTTAGAAGTGGGGATGAGGTCTTAGAAGCGGGGATAAGGTCTTAGAAGCGGGGATGAGGTCTTTGAAGCGGGGATGAGGTCTTAGAAGCGGGGATGAAGTCTTAGAAGCTTCCCCGCAATGTCCTCTTCTTCGTCTTCACTTTCCACATCTTATTGCCATCGCAAAGAGGGCAGAGGTTATTCGGAATGGCTGGACTTTGAACGTGTCTGTGGCAAGTGAAGGGGAAAATAGGACGTGCTCAGGAGACAGTAAATCCCTTGATTCTACTTCCCTCATTTAGCAGAGATGGCTCACCCCTTCTAATCGAAATCGGCTTTTCATTTTTTTTTAAAAGGGTCTTGTCTAGACCTGAAGGGAAACAATAGCAGAATGGATGAAGCAAGTGTCAGAGTTTGAGTACGCTGTATGTATTTTCCCCTACCTACCTACCTACACAAAACTCAGCACAATAATGAGCATTGTTGAAATAGGGAAGGAGTGTGGTTTTCAAATAAATTTTTCCAGTGTGGCTTTTACAGAGGTTTCCTCTATAGGGGTGTGAAAAGAGAGAGGCGAAGAGAAGGGTTAAAGTAGCAGACTTGGAGTAGGCGGACCTGGATTCAAATCCTCCACTCAGAGCCAAACTAGTTTGGGAAGGTAGGGTTGCCAAGTCCTTCTGCTGCTGCGGCGGGGGACTTGTTCTTCACACGTGCAAGGCACGGGGGGGGGGGGGGGGGCACGATGACGTCACCCGGAAGTGATGTCATCACAATGGGGACATTGCTCGGGAACGCTCTAGGTCTTGCACTAAAGACTCTGTGGTACTTTAGAGTTGTTGGCTTGAGTCCGAGAACATATGAACATATGAAGCTGTCTTATACTGAATCAGACCCTCAGTCCATGAAAGTCAGTATTGTCTACTCAGACTGGAAGTGGCTCTCCAGGGTCTCAGGCTGAGGGTTTTTCACACCTACTTGCCCGGACCCTTTTTAGTTGGAGATGCCGGGGATTGAACCTGAGACCTTCTGCTTACCAAGCAGATGCTCTACCACTGAGCCACCGTCCCTCCCACATATGAAACTGCCTTCTACTGAATCAGACCCTGGGTCCATCAAAGTCTACTCAGACTGGCAGCAGCTCTCCAGGGTCTCAAGCTGAGGTTTTCCATACCTATGTGCCTGGACCCTTTTTAGTCGGAGATGCTGGGCATTGAACCTGGGACCGTCTGCTTACCATGCAGATGCTCTACCACCGAGCCACTGTCCCTACTCAGACTGGCAGCAGCTCTCCAGGGTCTCAAGCTGCGGTTTTTCACACCTACTTGCCTGGACCCTTTTTAGTTGGAGATGCCAGGGATTGAACCTGGGACCTTCTGCTTACCAAGCAGATGCTCTACCACTGAGCCACCATCCCTCCTGTTGCAATGGCATCACTTCTGGGTGATGTCATTGTGCCGACAGGGCTCTTCAGAGGTGGGGATTCCCCTGGAGGTCTGCTCCTTCAATGCCAGTGGGTTGGGGCCCTCCTGGGCAGGGGACCCCCCACCCTTGGCGGGAGCTTGGCAGCCCTATGGGGAGGGGAGGGGGCCTCAGCATGGTACAATACCATAAAGTCCACGCTTCAAAGGAGCCATTTTCTCCAGGGGAGCTGATCTCTGCCAGCTGGAGTTCAGTTGTAAAAGCGGGAGATCTCCAGGCACCACCTGGAGGCTGGCAACCCTACTCTGGAGAAAATGCTGCCCTCCCCTGGCTCCACCCCCACGTCCCCAGGAATTTTCCCACCTGGAGCTGGCAACACAGAGCTCTGATTCCAAACAGGATCCCCTTGGGTTTTTTTAAACAGGCATTCCCTGTAGCTGCCTTGCGCCCGAACTGCATGTTTCTTCCATTTAAAAACAAAAAAGCCAACATCTTTTGCAAAGGCAGCCCCTGGGATTGCTTATGAAGAAAGAGAAAAGCACGGGGTAACCGGAAAATTTCCTCCACAACCATTTTCTCACTGGAAAATACCTTCGAGTTGCTTTCACTTCTGTATTCATAGAATCCTAGAGTTGGAAGGGACCTGCAGGGTCATCTAGTCCAACCCCCTGCAGGACGCAGGAAACTCACAAGCGCCTCCCCCTAAATTCACAGGATCTTCATTGCTGTCAGGTGGCCATCTAGCCTCTGTTGAAACACCTCCAAGGAAGGAGAGCCCACCACCTCCCGAGAAAGCCTGTTCCACTGAAAAATCGCTCTAATGGTCAGGAGAGCCAGTTTGGTGTAGTAGTTAAGTGTGCGGACTCTTATCTGGGAGAACTGGGTTTGATTCCCCACTCCTCCACTTGCACCTGCTGAGATGGCCTTGGGTCAGCCATAGCTCTGGCAGAGGTTGTCCTTGAAAGGGCAGCTGCTGTGAGAGCCCTCTCCAGCCCCACCCACCTCACAGGGTGTCTGTTGTGGGGGAGGGAGGGAAAGGAGATTGTGAGCTGCTCTGAGACTCTTCGGAGTGGAGAGAGGGATATAAATCCAATATCATTATCAAGTTCTTCCTCATGTTGAGCCGGAAACTCTTGATTTAATTTCAACCCATTGGTTCTGGTCCTACCTTCCAGGGCCACAGAAAACAATTCCACATATGATAGCGCTTCAAGTACTTGAAGATGGTGATCCTATCACCTCTCTCATCCTATCTGAAGACCAAGTCCTATGAGGAAAGGTTGAAGGAGCTGGGCTAAACATGCCCAGCTCCTTCAACCTTTCCTCATAGGACTTGGTCTTCAGACCCCTCACCATCTTTGTCACCCTCTTCTGGACTCAGTTCAGCTTGTCTATATCCTTCTTAAAATGTGGTGCCCAAAACTGAACACAATACTCCAGGTGAGGTCTTCCCAGAGTAAAGTAAAGCGATACCATCGCATCACATGATCTGGACGCTAGACTTCTGTTGATACAGCCCAAAACTGCATTTGCCTCTTCTTTCTACTCCCCCACCCCACAAAAAGAGTAAAGGCCAGGGGTCGTTTTGTAGAAAAACAGGTGGTGGAGCTCATTAGCATAACTCATTAGCATATGCCACCCACCCACCAGTCCAAAGCAACCTGATGCAAGAAAGGAGAGCTCCAGGCGAGCAAGGCCTGCTTGGGCTGGCTAGAGATCCAGCCAGCCCAAGCAGGTCTCGCTCGCCTGGGGCTCTCCTTGGCCGCCCCCACCCCAGTCAAAAGGCCAGCAAGCCACCCACTGCCCAAAATCAGATAAGAAGTGGTGAAAGGGTGGAGTCGGCTTCTCCAGGGGTTAATGAGGGCTGCTGGGGGCGTGGCAAAGCTCCTAGTGGCTGGCTGGCTGCCCGCTCTCCTAATCCAGGGATTGTTATGCAGCTGCACCTACTATTCCATGGACAAGGGAGGTGGGAAGGAGGAGGTGGAACCCTCAGAAAGGTGCAGGAGGTGTGCTCCTGTGAGCTCCTGCTGAATTTAAGGCCTGGTAAAGGCACTTTGTCCATGGGGTCGCAAAGAGTCGGAATCGACTGTGCGACTGAACAGCAACAAATGAAAAAAGGCAGTTAACAGATGGGGGGTTTTTTCCCCCCCTAGAGGAGAAAATAACTGGGGAGGAAAAGGTTACTATCCTTCTCATGCAATCCTGGAGGGCACACTTGCAAAAGCAAGTTAAAAATAAGCCCAGATGAAACTAATACCCCGCTGAGTTCACCTTTGTGGTTAAATGAGCAGGGGCTGTTCTGCCTCTGGCTCTGAGCTCCCTGGAGGAAGGATGTGGTCAAACAGTAATGCTAAAAATCATCACGTCTGCATGCACCACCTCAGAATGCAGGGATCCTCCTCGGCTCTGCTCTGAAGACGTCTCTGCAGCACAGAAGACCGTCTTCCCTGCCTTAGATTGCACCAGGGACGCCAGACAGACCAGGGGCGCCCAAATGGCTTTGCATGATATTTCACTGCAGTTGATATTTGCATGGGATGATAGTACTTTGCGTGCACGTCGAGGTTTGGAGCTCATCCATGATGCTGATGAGCACGGGCTTCCAGTTGGTCCAGGGAAAGACGCTTTACTCGTGCTCAAAGATGCCCTGTTCTCTGAATCTTGACCAGGGGTGGCCAAACTGCAGCTTGGGAGCCACGTGTGGCTCTTCCACACATATTGTGCGACTCTTGAAGTCCCCCCCACCCCGTTTGCCAGCTTGGAGAAGACGACTCCACTACTTCATCCTCACAACAAGCCTGGGAGATGGGCTAGGCTGAGAGAGTATGACTGCCCCGAGCTGACCCATTTGGGCGCCCCTGGTCTGTCTGGTGTTTCTGGGGCAATCTAAGGCAGGAAAGATGGTCTTCCTTGCTGCAGAGACGTCTTCAGAGCAGAGCCGAGGAGGATCCCTGCATTCTGCATTCCTGAGGAGGATCCCTGCATTCTGAGGTGGTGCATGTGGGCATGATGATTTTTAGCATTACTGTTTGACCACAGGATGCAGAACAGACATTCATATGAACATATGAAGCTGCCGTATACTGAATCAGACCTTTGGTCCATCAAAGTCAGTATTGTCTTCTCAGACTGGCAGCGGCTCTCCAGGGTCTCAAGCTGAGGTTTTTCACACCTATTTGCCTGGACCCTTTTTTGGAGATGCCGGGGATTGAACCTGGGACCTTCTGCTTCCCAAGCAGATGCTCTACCACTGAGCCACAGCCCCATTCATGGCTCTCCAGGGTCTCAAGCTGAGGTTTTTCACACCTATTTGCCTGGACCCTTTTTTGGAGATGCCAGGGATTGAACCTGGGACCTTCTGCTTCCCAAGCAGATGCTCTACCACTGAGCCACCGTCCCATCCCCTAAAACTGGGTCTTTCAGATTCTATTCCAAGGGTGGCCACGTTTGATTACTGTAAGAGCTACAAGGAAGGAACGAAGGAAGGCAAATAGATGAAAGTGGAGGAGAGGTGGTAAGAAAGCAACTTTAACTTTAAATGCCTTCTCGAAACCATTGGCTGGTTTGGCTTGGAGAAGTGATTTCAAGAGAGAATTGCCTTCTCCAAGCCAGCTGATGGGGTGTCGGGGGGGGGGGGGGGGCTTTGAGAGCCACAATATATGTGTGAAAGAGCCAAATTGTGGCTCTGGAGCTGCAGTTTGGCTACCCTTGCCCTGATGATACTTTCTTTTTCTTTTTTTCCAAGTCAAGAAGACAAAAAAAAAATTGTCATCAGGAACTATGGCTCAGTGGTACAGCATTTACCTCGCACAAGGGAAGGTCCCAGGTTCAGCCACTGCTATCTCCAGTTAAAAAATGAACAGGTGGCAAGTGAGACAAAAGGCTTCCGTCGAAGACCTTGGAAAGCTATTACCAGCCAGAGGAGACGGCTGTCACCTTGATTAGACCACTGATCCGACTTGGTACAAGGCAGCTTCGTATGTATCGCTGATTTGGCTTTGAAAAAATAGCAATAATAAATGAACTCACCTCCTTGCCGTCCCAAGAGATCAGTTTCCTACCAGTATGCTTCCTTTCGACGCATCTCCCTCAGCAACTGGGGTTTTATGACCCTGGCTGGTAGCTGCGTGCAAATAGCTCTAGCCTCAGTTAAGATGTAACCACAAAGTCTGATGCGAGTGGGAGAAAGAAGAACTAAGCGTCAAGAACTGCCGATTGAGTCTCACGCGCGGCTAGGGATCATTTTCTCTGTGTCCTCGTTGAAACTGTTATTCCAGGGCCACCTTTCTTTCCAGGCATCTTTTTGAAAGCATTGCAAGGTTTATTTCTGTTGGAGCCAGTGGGTGGGGGTGAGAGGGCTCTCACAGAATCTGCCCATTCAAGGACAACTCCTGCGGGAGCTATGGCTGACCCAAGGCCATTCCAGCAGCTGCAGGTGGAGGAGTGGGGAATCAAACCCGGATCTCCCAGATAAGAGTCTCCCCTTTCAAGGACAACCTCTGCCAGAGCTATGGCTGACCCAAGGCCATTCCAGCAGCTGCAGGTGGAGGACTGGGGAATCAAACCCGGATCTCCCAGATAAGAGTCTCCCCTTTCAAGGACAACCTCTGCCAGAGCTATGGCTGACCCAAGGCCATTCCAGCAGCTGCAGGTGGAGGACTGGGGAATCAAACCCGGATCTCCCAGATAAGAGTCTCCCCTTTCAAGGACAACCTCTGCCAGAGCTATGGCTGACCCTAGGCCATCCCAGCAGCTGCAGGTGGAGGAGTGGGGAATCAAACCTGGATCTCCCAGATAAGAGTCTCCCCTTTCAAGGACAACCTCTGCCAGAGCTATGGCTGACCCAAGGCCATTCCAGCAGCTGCAGGTGGAGGAGTGGGGAATCAAACCCGGATCTCCCAGATAAGAGTCTCCCCTTTCAAGGACAACCTCTGCCAGAGCTATGGCTGACCCAAGGCCATTCCAGCAGCTGCAGGTGGAGGAGTGGGGAATCAAACCCGGATCTCCCAGATAAGAGTCTTCCCTTTCAAGGACAACCTCTGCCAGAGCTATGGCTGACCCAAGGCCATTCCAGCAGCTTCAGGTGGAGGAGTGGGGAATCAAACCCGGATCTCCCAGATAAGAGTCTTCCCTTTCAAGGACAACCTCTGCCAGAGCTATGGCTGACCCAAGGCCATCCCAGCAGCTGCAAGTGGAGGACTGGGGAATCAAACCCGGTGGGGAATTCAAACCCGGTTCTCACCACTACACCAAACTGGGTCTCCAGGTGCTAGGGTCATTGTTCAAAAACTACCCATTCACCCCTTAAGTATATTCTGTCCAGGAAAGTAAAGGACCAGGCCCGTTGCTAACCAGGGGCCCACGGGGCCTGGCCTCCTGACAGGTTTTTTTTTGGGGGGGGGCCTCACCCCCAGGCTGCCCCTCTCTTCTGTGCAATTTAAATTGGGTGGGAGGGGCACCTAGGAGCAGTCACTGCCCCTCCCATGCCATTTAAAGGGCCCACAAACCAGCTGATTGGTGGGGTCCAAATAGCATGGGACCCGTGACAGGAGCAGTCCCCAGCCTCCAGTATTAGTTAAATGGCCCCCTTCCCCTGCACCCCCCCCCCTATTTTCCCCTTCCCTCATGGCTCCTAGCTACGGGGCTGTAAAGGACGGGCAGGTTTCAAACATCAGGATTGCTCAGTGGACGTTAGCTCTGACTAATGGGGGGGTGGGGGGGTTTCCAGAAAGAACAGAACGAACCCCCTGCCCCCTATGGGCTCATTGTTACCGGGGAAGAGCATGAGTGTCTGTTGCCTATTGTGCAGCACACTCCATGGCCAGTAACTGGTGGAGTGACCCTAACAGAAGCCAAGCACAAGGGTCTCATATGCTGGCCTGGTTCTGTGACGGCTCCTCCTACCATGTTGGTGTCTCAGCTGGGAATTCCCTTACAGGGGGGATTTTGCGCTGATGAAGCACCGAGTGCTTTCCCTATGGCCGAAACTGGGAATGAATTGCTAGCTTCCCATTCAAGGGAGTCCTTCTTCTCGATATTCTAATGAGCTTATACGGCCGGGGGGGATTACAGAAGGATTTCAGCTTCCTTTCCAGGCAGGCTCTAACGTGACTCACCTAGGCAGAACCAGCAAGGCGGCTTTGAGAGTTTATGTCAAAGGGAAAGAAGAAGGCAGAAGCAAAGGGGTAGGCTAGGAAGACCGGACCGAGCGCAAACCGTCTAGGGAAGCGTGACCCCAGACTCCCTTCTCAAGTTCCTGAGTGAGTGGAGAAGATTACAGCATTGCAGGGGGGGTTGGGAGGGGACTGTGCAATGCGGGAGGAAGTTTTGCTTCATTGGGGAAGTTTAGATGCTTTGAAATGCATATATTGTTGCATTTTGAAATGTGGGCCTTTGGTGCGATTTAAACCCGGCCTGCAGAATTTGCAGCCCAGGCGTTTCAGTGCAGCTCAGCCGTTCTGCACTGTGGTTTCCCACAACGACAGCTCTGTCTTTGCAAGCTGAAGGCAGGAAGACAGTAATATGGTTTGCGTGGACAGGCTGCATTAGGGTTGCCAATCCCCAGGTGGGGGCAGGGGATCCCCTGGTTTGGAAGCCCTCTCCCCGCTTCAGGGTCATCAGAAAGTGGGGGGAGGGGAGGGAAATGTCTGCTGGGAACTCTGTTATTCCCTATGGAGATTTATTCCCATAAAAAATCATGGAGAATTGATCTGTGGGTATCTGGGGCTCTGGGGGTGCTGTTTTTTGGGGGGGGTAGAGGCACCAAATTTTCAGTATAGCATCTAGTGCCTCTCCTCAAACTACCCACCAAGTTTCAAAAAGATTGGACCAGGGGGTCCAATTCTATGAGCCCCGAAATATCCTTAATTATTTCCTATGGAAGGAAGGAATTGAAAAGGTGTGCTGTCCCTTTAAATGTGATGGCCAGAACTCCCTTTGGAGTTCAATTATGCTTGTCACAGCCTTGATCTTGGCTCCACCCCTAATGTCTCCTGGCTCCACCCCAAAGTCCCTGGCTCCACCCCCAAAGTCCCCAGATATTTCTTGAATTGGACTTGGCAACCCTAGGATGCATTGTGCTTGTGGGCTGAGGCGGTAACACAAGAGCAAATAACTGGGTGATATCTTGATCAGGGTTCTCTGAGTTATGCCTTCTGGTGCTGGGCATCGTTTGGATGAAGTGCCCAGGAATGGCCCCGCCACTAGGCAAACTAGGTGATTGTCTAGGGTGCCGTCGTTCTGGGGGGCACTGAATTGGGCGCCTCTTCATGTGACTCGGTAACATTATCAGTACGGGACTGGGGAGGGGGCGGGGAGAGTGCCAGAAGTTAGCCTTGCCTTCAGAGAGTCTAAGGCCAGCCTTGGAACTACCTAGGAGTGACTAAGCTCAGATTTGCAGCCCTTGTTTGTTTGGTAAAGCGGGGGGGGGGGGGGGGGGGCGGGGAGATTGCAGCAGATCTCTGGGGTGTGGAGTGGTGATAGGGTTGCCAAGTCCAATTCAAGAAATATCTGGGAACTTTGAGGGTGGAGCCAGGAGATTTTGGGGGTGGAGCCAGGAGCAAGGTTGTGACAAGTATAATTGAACTCTAAAGGGAGTTCTGGCCATCACATCTAAAGGGACCGCACACCTTTTAAATGTCTTCCCTCCATTGGAAATACTGAAGGATAGGGGCACCTTCTTTGGGGGACTTATAGAATTGGGCCCCCTGGTCCAATCTTTTTCAAACTTGGAGGGAATTTTGGGGAGAGGCACTGGATGCTATGCTGTAAATTTGGTGCCTCTACCTCAAACAGCAACCCCCCACAGAGCCCCAGATACCCGCAAATCAATTCTCCATTTTACCCTATGGGAATTGGTCTCCATAGGGAATAATGGAGTGCCCAGCAGACATTCCTCCTCCTCGTGCTTTCTGATGACCCTGAAGTGGGGGGAGGGCCTCCAAACCAGGGGATCCCCTGCCCCCACCTGGGGATTGGCCACTCTAGGTGGTGATAGGAAGAATATGTCCCGTCAAAGATGCTCACCACAAAGATTTGAATGTATTTTTCTGCTTTCTTTCGCATTCTATCCACTCTTCTTCCAGTGAGCTCTCCCTGCTCTGTTTTATCTTCTTGCAGCAAGCCTCCAAACTGGCCATCCTGGGCTGAATCAAGATCTTGGCTTTCTGGATCACTAACTCCCATTGTTTCTGTTGCCCATGCCAAAAGCTTTGAAAACGGTCCTTGGTCTCTTCTTATCTAGTTTGGCAGATAGCCAAGGAACAATGCAAATGTTATTGAATAACAGTTATTCTGAGGTACAAAGCTAAATCACATTGGCAATGCAAATGTTCTTTTGTTAGCTTATGACTTGGCTTTCTGTACAGCAGAAGTTCTCAGCTGCTTTGAGCCTGTGGGTGCCTTTGGAATTCTGATACTAGGCTGTGGTGGGACCAATCACAAAATGGCTGCCACACAGGAGGCAGAGCCAAACACAGAATTGTCAGTAGGGCTGCCAAGTTCCCAGGCTAGGCAGGGTTTCCCCCGCTCTGGAGGTTCCCAACCTGCCAGCCCACATTGAGCTGGCGGGAAGCATCCTCCCCCAACATTGCTGGCACTAAGTTGTGTGCCAGCCACTCTAGGAGCTTCAGGGAAAACTCTATGGTTTCCCCGGACGCTCTAGCAATTTGGGAGGGAAAACTTTATGGCACAGTAGCCGCAGCCTGCAGTGGACTTGGCAACCCTAATTGTCAGAGAGCAAAGTTCTTGATAACTCTGATCAGTGTTCCCTCTAAGCTGAGTTAGTGTGAGCTAGCGCACAGGTTTTTTAGCCTCCCGCTCATCCAATTCTGCCTTAGCTGAGGAAAAATGGCCCCAGAGCAAAACTAATTCATGCAGCAGCTCACAACTTGAATGCCAGCAGCTCGCGAAGTAGAATTTTTGCTCACAAGACCCCACAGCTTTGAGGGAGCATTGATTCTGATAGTCCCTCTTCAGCATTGGAGGCAGACATCTCTGTTGAACGGGATGCCTTTTAAGCTGCACAGCCAAACAGAAACCCTGCTGGGCAAAAGCCTCACCCACTTTCTAAAGGTGTTTGGTGGGAGCCAGGAAATATTTCCAAAGGCATCATGGCATCCACCGGGGACCCTGCCGTAGAGTTACCCTTCCGTTTCCGTTCTTCCTCGATGAAGAATCCTGTGTCAATCAAAAAGCTTGGAGACTCCAAGCCCAACCTTCATTCATTTCACGGAAAGGATTGTGTTAGTTGCCCTGCATCTGATGGAACTGTCATGCCCTGCCCTTCACATCTGCCATGTCCTTCAGCAAAACTGAGCTCTGTAGTCTGAAAATCAATTGGAATTCCAGGGGATTTCCAGGTGCCACCTGGAGGTTGGCGACCTTAGCACGGGAACCAAACGGGCACAAGGGAAAAGGAGGCGGATGTGTCAAGAGGAAGCCCCCATGCAGGAGCTGGGGTGGGAAGAGGCCTGCCTCTTCAACAACCTCTGTGGACAATTGATTCAGACAGATGGCAACGGATTAGCAGAGAAGCAAATCCGGCAGTTGCTCTCGCGGCTCTGCGGGAGCAGGAAGATCAAAACCTCCAGGCCACAAGAGAGGGAGGGGGAACGGGCGATGAGGCCAAGGGAAGCGTGGGAGAGATACAGCTGCAGGCCTTTAAGTTTCCAGCGCAGCACCCGGCTGCAGAGAGGCCTTCCAGAATCTGTAGCACAAGCTCAGTGGGTCTGCAGGTGTCCTCTTAAAATTCTGCAGGCTGGAGTGGATAACATGGCCCCAGCGCAGACTAGTTTTTTGGATTGCACAGTGAATCCTGGGACAGGGGGAGGGAGGGAGGAAGGAAGGAAGGAAGGAGGGAGGGAGGGAGGGAGGAAGGAAGGAGGGAGAGAAGGAAGGAGGGAGGGAGGAAGGGAGGGAGGGAGGCATGGAAGGAAGGAAGGAGGGAGGAAAGGAGGGAGGGAGGGAGGGAAGGAGGGAGGGTAGGAGGGAGAGAGGGAAGGAAGGAAGGAGGGAGGGTAGGAGGGAGGGAAGGAAGGAGGGAGGGAGGGAGGAAAGGAAAGAAGGAAGGAGGGAGGGAGGGAAGGAAGGAAGGAAGGAAGGAAGGAGGGAGGGTAGGAGGGAGAGAGGGAAAGAAGGAAGGGGGGAGGGTAGGAGGGAGGAAGGAAGGAAGGAAGGAAGGAGGAAGGGAGGAAGGAAGGAGGGAGAGAAGGAAGGAGGGAGGGAGGCAGGGAAGGAAGGAGGGAGGAAAGGAAGAAAGGAAGGAGGGAGGGAGGGTAGGAGGGAGAGAGGGAAGGAAGGAAGGAGGGAGGGTAGGAGGGAGGGAAGGAAGGAAGGAAGGAGGGAGGGAGAAAAGGAAAGAAGGAAGGGAAGGAGGGAGGGAAGGAAGGAAGGAAGGAGGGAGGGAGGGAGAGAGGGAAAGAAGGAAGGAGGGAGGGTAGGAGGGAGGAAGGAAGGAGGAAGGAAGGAGGGAGAGAAGGAAGGAGGGAGGGAGGCAGGGAAGGAAGGAACGAGGGAGGAAGGAAGGAGGGAGGAAAGGAAGAAAGGAAGGAGGGAGGGTAGGAGGGAGAGAGGGAAAGAAGGAAGGAGGGAGGGTAGGAGGGAGGAAGGAAGGAGGGAGAGAAGGAAGGGAGGGAGGCAGGGAAGGAAGGAGGGAGGAAAGGAAGGAGGGAGGGAGGGTAGGAGGGAGGGAGGAAGGAAGGAGGGAGAGAAGGAAGGAGGGAGGGTAGGAGGGAGGGAAGGAAGGAAGGAGGGAGGAAGGAAGGAGGGAGAGAAGGAAGGAAGGAGGGAGGGAGAGAGGGAGGGAGGGAGGAAGAGAGGGAGGGAGGCAGGGAAGGAAGGAAGGAGGGAGGAAAGGAAGAAAGGAGGGAAGGAGGGAGGGTAGGAGGGAGAGAGGGAAGGAGGGAGGGAGAAAAGGAAAGAAGGAAGGAAGGGAAGGAGGGAGGGAGGGAAGGAAGGAGGGAGGGAGGGGGTGGGAGGGTAGGAGGGAGAGAGGGAAAGAAGGAAGGAGGGAGGGTAGGAAGGAGGAAGGGAGGGAGGAAGGAAGGAGGGAGGGAGAGAGGGAGGGAGGGAGGCAGGGAAGGAAGGAAGGAGGGAGGAAAGGAAGAAAGGAAGGAGGGAGGGAGGGTAGGAGGGAGAGAGGGAAGGAAGGAAAGAAAGAAAGAAGGAGGGAGGGTAGGAGGGAGGGAAGGAAGGAAGGAGGGAGGGTAGGAGGGAGGGAAGGAAGGAAGGGAGGGGAGGGAAGGAGGGAGGGAAGGAAGGAAGGGAGGGAGGGTAGGAGGGAGAGAGGGAAAGAAGGAAGGAGGGAGGGTAGGAGGGAAGGAAGGAAGGAGGGAGGGAGGAAGGAGGGAGAGAAGGAAGGAAGGAGGGAGAGAGGGAGGGAGGAAGGAAGGGATGGGAGGGAGGCAGGAGAAGGAAGGAAGAGGGAGGAAAGGAAGAAAGGAAGGAAGGAGGGATGGGTAGGAGGAGAGAGGGAAGGAAGGAAGGAGAGGAGGAGGGTAGGAGGGAGAGAGGGAAGGAAGGAAGGAGGGAGGGTAGGAGGGAGGGAGGAAAGAAGGAAGGAGGAAATGAAAGAAGGTGTGAGGGAAGGAAGGAGGAAGGGGAGGAAGGGAAGGAAGGGATGGAAGGAGGGAGGGGTAGGGAGGGAGGGAAGGAAGGAGGGAGGGAGGGGAAGGAGGAAGGAAGGAAGGGAGGAAAGGATGGAAGGAGGGAAGGAGAAGGAAGTAGGGAGGAAGGAAGGAGGGATGGAAGGAGGGAGGGAAGGAAGGGAGGTAAGGGAGGGAGGAAGGGAGGGAGGCAGGAAGGAAGGGATGGAGGGAGGAAGAGGAAGGAAGGAAGGAAGGAAGGAAGTCCAGGGTCACTCAGGGCAGCCCTAGACTGTCTGTCACCCCCAGGCAAGGCTAACTTCTGGTGGCCCCCCCCCCCCTGCACTGATAGCATCACCCAGTCACATAGGGGGTGCCCAATTTGGCACTCCAGAAGGCCGGCAACCGTAGGCAATCACCTAGTTTGGCCTAAGTGGCAAGGCCAATCCCAGGGATCCCTGCCCAAGAGGACAGGTGATGGCAAACCCAGCACTCTTCATCTCTTGCCCTTAAAAGCCTCTGGGGTCGCCATAAATCAGCTGGGCCTTGAGAAGCTCTTTCACCATCAGACAATTCGTGTTTCTGAAGGTCATGTGATCAGTGAATTGGCCAAGGACAGCTGTGAGACTGCAGCAACACCAACACAAGCCTCTTCACCCTTCAAATGGACCACTGCTGAGCAGTGTTCCCTCTAAGCTGAGTCGGTGTGAGCTAGCTCCAGTTTTTTAGCCTCCAGTTCACATTTTTGTCTGAGCTCAGGAAATAACGGCCCCAAGGCAAAGTAATTGATGCAGCAGCTCACAACTTTCATGCCAGTAAACTCATGAAGTAGAATTTTTTAAAATACCTTTTTGTTATTATGTTCTTTTATAATATAGGAATGCAAAAGATAGATAGATCAACATTTACAATGTAAGAGTAAAAAAAAGCAGAATAACACAAAAATACATCATGATATCTATCTTCACATACCACTAAGGATAATTCTCATCTTTAAACAATGCCAGAGCATGTTGAAAAAACGTTAAAAATATAAAAAGTCGTCGATAACAGGAATTACTCGAAATAATCTCATTCTCTACAAGATATCATACAACAGGAAGTCAAACAGATTGGAAGGATTTTTGATAACTCTCTAGATGGGACATAATAGGAAAGGAAAGGTCCCCTGTGCAAGAACCAGTCGTTTCCGACTCTGGGGTGACGTTGCTTTCACAACGTTTTCACGGCAGACTTTTTACAGGGTGGTTTGCCATTGCCTTCCCCGGTCTTTTACTCTTCCCCCCCAGCAAACTGGGTACTCATTTGACTGACCTCGGAAGGATGGAAGGCTGAGTTCAACTTTGGGGCCGGCTACCTGAATCCAGCTTCCGCCGGAATGGAACTCAGGACATGAGCAGAGAGTTCAGACCTCAGTACTGCAGTATTGCTGCTTTACCACTCTGTGCCACGAGGCTGGTGGGACACTGTAGACTTGTTATTCTACAATGAATGAAATGGTCCCAAAGTGTATAATGCCACATTTGTAGGGCAGGGGCCCTTTTATCCCCTCATTTAGTTGCTATATCAGTTTTAGCAATGGCAAGCAGATTCGCAATTAGAAGAGAAGAAGATATTGGATTTATATCCTGTCCTCCACTCCGAATCTCAGAGTCTCAGAGCAGCTCACAATTTCCTTTCCCTCCTCACCCCACAATAGACACCCTGTGAGGCAGGAGCGGTTGAGAGAGCTTTCCCAGAAGCTGCCCTTTCAAGGATGGAGTCTCAGAGTGGCCTACAATCTCCTTTCTCTTCCTCCCCCAACAATAGACACCCTGTGAGGCAGGTGGGGTTGAGAGAGCTTTCCCAGAAGCTGCCCTTTCAAGGATGGAGTCTCAGAGCGGCCTACAATCTCCTTTCTCATCGTCCCCCAAAACAGACACCCCGTGAGGTGGGTGGGGCTGAGAGAGTTTTCCCAGAAGCTGCCCTTGCAAGGACGGCGTCTCAAAGCGGCCTACAATCTTCTTTCTCTTCCTCCTCCACAACAGACACCCTGTGAGGTGGGTGGGGCTGAGAGAGCTCTCCCAGAAGCTGCCCTTTCAAGGACAGCTGCTATGAGAGCTATGGCTGACCCAAGGCCATTCCAGCAGCTGCAAGTGTAGGAGTGGGGGAATCAAACCCAGTTCTCCCAGATAAGAATCTGCACACTTAACCACTACACCAAACTGGCTCTTTTAGGACCTTTTGAGTCATATTACAAGGTGAGGACAGCAAAGTGTCTCCAGCAACAGTCACGATGGTGTCCAGTAATCAACTGGATTTGCTTGAAGTAGAGTTTTTGCTCACAGGACGCCACAGCTTAGAGGGAGCATTTCCTCTGAGTCTCATCCTCTGGAAATCTCTTCTTCTTTCCAGGCCCCGGCTCCTTCATGCCGCCATGTCACTGCTTTTGCTGGATGAGACAGCAGGAGACTTCCCGGTCCAGGACACTAGCCAGAAGCCCTCGGTGATAGCAGCCATACAAGGTGAAGATTGGGGCCATCAAGGGGTGGTTTTTTAGTGCAGCAGCTACAGCCAGGAGGCTAGCTGTTGAATTGGCATTGGACAAATACGAATAATCAGATGTGCATCTTGGATTTTTATGGTTGGAAAACGTATGGAATTGTTTTTATTGCATATTTTGGGTTTTTTTTTATATTTCGATGTGGCTTTTAACTGTTGTTAGCCGCCCCGAGCCCATTAGGGAAGGGCGGGATACAGGCCCCGTAGCTAGGGGCCATTAAGGGGAGGGGGCCATGGAGAGCCTCAGGGGGAGGGGGGCCATTTAAATCATGCAGGAGGGTGATGTCTACTCCTGCCACCCATCCCCTGCTATTTGGACCCCACCAATCAGCTGATTTGTGGGCCCTCTCAATGGCGTGGGAGGGGCAGCGGCTGCTTCTGGGTTGCCCCTCCCACCCAATTTAAATTGCGCAGAAGAGAGGGGCAGCCTGGGGCTGAGGGGGGTCCCCAAACTGTCAGGGAGCCAGGCCCCGTGGGCCCCAGGTTAGCTACGGGCCTGGCAGGATATAAGTTTGATAAATTAAATGAATAAATTGCCAACCTCCTGACAGGGCAAACCCTAGACAAAAAGCACCATGTAATGACTTATCATTTGTGTGTTACTGTCAAAATACATTGGGACTGGAAGAATCATTGGGATTGGAAGGATTGCACTTGATTCTTAAAAGCTGACTGTACGGTAAATTGTTTCTAATACGGATGGGACGGGACAATTCATAATGTAACGATAAGTTACAATCGGTAGGCTTGTACTCTCTGACTCCCAGTCGACCATACCCACAATTACAGGGCTTTTTTTGTAGCAGGAACTCCTTTGCATATTAGGCCATACACCCCTGATGTAGTCAGTCCTCCTGGCTTAATATGCAAAGGAGTTCCTGCTACAAAAAAAGCCCTGGCCACAAAAATAAATTGTGGTGTCCCAACAATTGACGTGTTTCCACATCAGATACCTTTCACTCATTTAAGAAGAAATTTCAGAAGCGAGCGGCAGCTGAATGATTATATTGATATATTTAAGGTGGTCAAGTGTGTATTAGTCGTATTTTGACAATAACTTGCAAATTATTACTCGGTGTTTTGTCAAGTGTTGCTCAACCTGCACCCCATGGTTTCTTGTTCCTGTCGGTTTTACCTCCAGTGGAGCCTGGAGTTCTTCCCAATGGACAACTGATCTCTGGATAGGGTCGCCAAGTCCTCTTCATCCCCCAGCGGGGGGACAGTCGTGCACGTGCTGCGCACCACGTGACAAAATGATGTTGGCCAGAAGTAATGTCATCAAAATGGCGGCACCCGTGCGGGGGCTGCTCTAGGCGTTTCCAGGAAAACTCTATGTTTTCCCAGACGCTCTAGCCATTTGGGGAGGTAAAAACTCTATGTCTCCTATTGCGCCATAGAGTTTTACCTCCCAAATGGCTAGAGTGTCTGGGAAAACCATAGAGTTTTTCCTGGAAACGCCTAGAGCGGGCCCACCTGGGCGCCGCCATTTTGATGACATCACTTCTGGGTGACGTCATCACGCCAGTGACGCGGAGGGAAGTTTCCCCCCGCCAGCCCAATGTGGGCCGGTGGGTTGAGAACCTTCTGGGCGGGAGATCTTCCCCGCCCGGATCTCTGGACTAGAGAGATTAGTTCTCCTGGAGGAAATGGATGCTTTGGAGGGTGAATTCCATGGCATTGCAACCCCACTGACGATGTGGAATCTGCACAACACTAATGACATTCAATGAGCCATCTAGAAATCCTATTTACGTGGCACTCGGATGTGTCTCTGAGGTTCCTTGCTGCTTGTGTTTTTTAAAATGAAAATATGTGATAATGCAGGGATGACAGATGCGTGCTACCTGATAGTTTTTGCACCCATAAAGAAGCAACCATGAATGTGGCCATTTTGTATGGCATGAAGGTTAATCCTAGTCTGCATCTTTCCCCCCTTTAGATGTATCGTCTTCTGCTCGCTTTCTTGTCAAAGCCCCTCCTCTGAAGGCCTCAATGAAGAGGTTGAGCGTTGTTGGAAACTACACGGCAGCCATTTTGTGATTGTACCCCGCCCCCCACACACACACACTCTGTGTCAGAATTCCAAAGAGGTCTCTGCAGGCTCAGAAAGTGTTGTGTGTGAGGACTCAAGCGAGGACTTTGCATTGAACCCACTCTATTATAGAAAGCCTGGGGTCCCCAATAGAGATTAACAGGGAAGAGGCAGTTTTTAGAGGGACACCTGTTAGCCAGCAGTGATTACAACGGGATAGCCATGTTAATCTCTTATTACAAAATAAAATTTAAAAAGTCCAGTGGCATCTCAAAGACTAGTTTCAATACAAGCTTTCATGAGGCACAGCTCAGTTCCTCAGATACGTAAAGGGGAGCTCTCACTGGGGATTTTTTCTTTATGGGGAAGACTACATAATGGGCGGAGGAGAGAGAAGGAGCTGAGACTTAGAATTGGTATGAATTCTGTCACAACTTCTCTTGAGTGGTAAATGTTGTATGTAAGGGAGGAAAGGAGGTGGATTTATGACAGGATTCAAACCAAATCTATCTCCTTTCTTCCATCATCTATCTATCTATCTATCTATCTATCCTATCTATCTATCTATCTATCTATCTATCTATCTATCTATCTATCTATCTATCTATCTATCATCTATCTGTCTGTCTGTCATTATCCATCCATCTACTTGTCATCCATCCGTCCATCCATCCAGCCATCTCTCTCTCTCTATCATTATCCATCCATCTACTTGTCGTCCGTCCGTCCGTCCGTCTGTCTCCGTCCGTCTGTCTGTCTATCTGTCTGTCTGTCTGTCGTTATCCATCCATCTACTTGTCATCCACCGTCCATCCATCCAGCCATCTCTCTCTCTCTATCATTATCCATCCATCTACTTGCCGTCCGTCCGTCTGTCTGTCTGTCTATCTGTCTGTCTATCTATCTATCATCTATCTATCATCTATCTGTCTGTCTGTCATTATCCATCCATCTACTTGTCATCCATCCGTCCGTCCATCCATCCAGCCATCTCTCTCTCTATATCATTATCCATCCATCTACTTGTCGTCCGTCTGTCTGTCTGTCTGTCTGTCTGTCTGTCTGTCTATCTATCTATCTATCTATCTATCTATCTATCTATCTATCTATCTATCTATCTATCTATCTATCTATCTATCTATCTATCTCCTTTTCCCTCTCCCCACCCCCCACAAACCGGACTTGGCACAGCTAACCGTATATAAAATACACCGATAAAAACAATACAAAACGTAAACATTTTGGGTGGGGTTTTTTTTTTGGGGGGGGGGGGGGGTTGCAAGGAGACTACTCCCCAAAGCCAACAACCACAGCTAACATGCAAAACTGGAAACTGAAACAAGAACTCCACCCAGTAGGACCAAACTGAATCACACAGATATTGGGGGTGGGGGTGGGGGGTGAGCAGACTGTTCCACTGCAAATACAATAGATCTCCCACAGGGAGGAGAGCAGTATCTCCAGACTTAAACTACAGAGCCATAGCTTAGCCCTCTGCAAGTCTACAACCGCAGCTGCTGAAAGTCCCAAGCACCTTCCAAAGTCGCAGTTCCCACTGAGGATTCCAGAGGCCCTCTGCGGCATAACACTCCTTCCTTCTCCCCAGAGTCAGTGCCTCTAGCAAGGACGCGGCGTCAGGTAAGCCGGGTGGGCCGGATAGAACTGGAAGACGGGTTTCTGCGACTTCATGATGAAAACCTACTGCTCAAGGAGTTTGCCCAGAAGCAGGAGGACAGGATCAAGAGGTATGCAGGCTGGCAAGGCTTTTTGTTTTTCTTACATCCCAGTTTTCTTTCATCCTGGTCAGCATCTCTCCTTCATCAGGGCAAAGGACAGCGCAAAATAACAAACTCGGACAAAGAGCAGCGTGCCACATTTGGGCGCAAGTTAAACCCTACCCATATCTCCAGGACTTCTGAGACGCAGCAAGCCCCACAGTGGATGGGAGAGGGTGCCCCCTGACTTTTCAGAAAGCCCTCCGGACTTGTAAAATCCTGGCTGCGGCCCTGGGGCCAGGTCTCTGAAATCCATTTTGCATTTTAACTGAAGTCCTGGAGATATGGGTAGGGTTTAACTTGAGCCCAAATTTGGCACGCTGCTCTTTGTCCGAGTTTGTTATTTTGTGCTGTCCTTTGCTCATGAAATGATTAGGTGTCTGTTCAGAGAACTATGTTCATTCTTCCAACGGATGGAAATGAATGTTTGAAAGCATTTATCCAGGGCAAAGCCCTAGAACTAGTTTGACGTTCAGTGTTGGAATCTGTGAAAGAGCAGTAAACAAGGATGCCTCTGAACACGTGCAGAACAGATATCTCTTATGCTAAATAACAAGAACTTGCCCCTGACTCCCCCATAGTTTGCAGGAATCCTTTGTCACATAATAGCTCAAGACCACTATCAGCTTGCTACCGCTTACTGAATGGTGTATAAAAGTGGTGGCCAAACTCGCTTAACGTAAGAGCCACATAGAATAAACATCAGACGTTTGAGAGTCACAAGATGGAAGGAAGGAAGGAAGGAAGGAAGGAAGGAAGGAAGGAAGGAAGGAAGGAAGGAAGGAAGGAAGGAAGGAAGGAAAATAGATGGGGGGGGAGGAGGATGGACGGAGAAGTGGAAAGAAATCAACTTCAACTTTAAATGCATTCTCCAAGTCACCAGCTGGCTTGGCTTGGAGAAGTGATTTAAAGAGACAAAGGCCTCCTCCAAGCCGGCTACAGGGACGTCAGGGGCTTTGAAAGCCACACAATATATGTGAAAGAGCCACATGGGGCTCCCAAGCCACAGTTTGGCCATCCCTGATGTATAATATATTCAGTCCTGATCTATGAAACTAGATATTGTATTGTAGTAAAGACTGAAGGATCCTGAGCCGAATAGGCTACCCCTGTCTAATAAGATCTGGGAAGTTAAGCAGTGTTGGCCTTGGTCAGTATTTAGATGGGAAACCACCAAGAAAGTCCAGGGTTGCTATGCAAAGGCGGGCAGTAGTAAACTCCCTCTGTTATTCTCGTCTTGAAAACTCTATGAGGTCGCTAAAAATTAGCTGTGACTTGACTGGACTTTCCCCAACCTCAGAACAAAAGGAGCTGATGTTTCTATTTAAAAGTCTCAGTTAAGTTAGAATTCACTCTGCATTCTTCCTCTAGGTGCTGATAATATCTCCCCCCCGCCCCCCCCCCCCGGCACCTTTAAGACCAACAAAGTTTAATTTCCATGCATATGAACACTTCATCAATGTGCATGCACATGAAAGCTTAAACCAAGAAATAAACTTTGTTGCTTTTAAAGGTGCCACTGGATTTATTCTATTGCTTTAGTCCCAGGGTGGCCAAACTTGCCTAACGTAAGAGTCACATAGAATAAGCATCAGATGTTTGAGAGCCACAAGATGCGAACGTCAGACATTTGAGAGCCGCAAGAAAGGAAGGAAAAGTGGAAAGAAAGTAATAGATTGGAGGGAGGGAGAAGTGGAAAGAGAGCAACTTTAACTTTAAATACATTCTCCAAGTCCCTGGCTGGTTTGGCTTGGAGGAGTGATTTAAAGTGACAGATGCCTTCTCTAAGCCAACCAACAGAGAAGCAGGGGCTTCAAGAGCCACACAATACGTGTGAAAGAGCCACATGTGGGTCCCGAGCCAAAGTTTGTCCACCCTGCTTTATACCAACTTGGCTACTCACCTGACTCTATTCCCAGCCTTCCTGCCTTTTTCTTTTCTGGTATGCTGAATCCAAGAGCGCTGCAGTGACACCTAGTGTCAGAAGTCAAGAACTGCACTGCAGTATTAGAAGACAAAAAGAGCAGGGGAAACTAATTTTTTAAATCACAAAGGCAGGGCTTTTTTGGGGCAGGAACACACAGGAGCAGAGCTCCACCTGGGCTCACTAGCGCTCCAGCTGGCATGCTGGGGAAGGCATGGGGGAGATCCCGCTGGGCTTTTTCTTCCAAAAAAAAAAAAAAAGCCATTCGCAAAAGGTATTGTATTATTAGAAAAAGCACACATAACCCAGCGACTACAGAAAAGACAGCATGACAGAAAATGACCTGCCCACAAAAATATGGGAATGATAGAGACATATCTTCTCAGTTTGATCATACCTGGTTCTTTCTGTGTATACGATGGGTCTCCTGTCTTTGAGACCCATTGCCATCTCTCTTCTGAATCTTCTTATGCAAGGCTGTCCAGAACTTGATGCAAACTCCCAAAGCAGATTTGAGGGGAACGTCCACATTCAGACTCACGAAGCCTCTGAATCCCAGAGCCAGGAGGCAATATCAGGGGGAGGCCTTAGCCTCTATGTCCTGTTATTGGCCCTCCAGAGGAACTGGTTGGCTGCTGTGTGGGACAGGATGATGGATTAGATGGACCACTAGTCTGATCCAGTAGGGCTATTCTGATATTCTTACAAGAAGCCTTGGCTTCTATGACCTATTGTTGGACCTCCAGAGGAACTGACTGGTATCACTTTGCTCTGGTAAGACCTCACTTAGAGTAATGTGTTCAGTTTGGGCACCACATTTTAAGAAGGATATAGACAAGCTGGAATGGGTCCAGAGGAGGGCGACGAAGATGGTGAGGGGTCTGGAGACCAAGTCCTGTGAAGAAAGGTTGAAGGAGATGGGCATGTTTAGCCTGGAGAGGAGGCAGCTGAGAGGTGATAGGATCACCATCTCCAAGTACTTGAAGGGCTGTCACCTAGAGGATGGGGTGGAATTGTTTTCTGTGGCCCCAGAACCAATGGGTTGACATTAAATCAGAAGAGTTTCTGTCTCAAAATTAGGAAGAACTTCCTGACTGTTAGAATGGATCGTCAGTGGAACAGTCTTCCTCAAGAGGTGGTGGGCTCTCCTTCCTTGAAGGATTTTAAACAGAGGCTAGATGGCCATCTGACAGCAATGTGGATCCTGTGAATTTAGGGGGAAGTATTTGTGAGTTTCCTGCATTGTGCAGGGGGTTGGACTAGATGACTCTGGAGGTCTATTCCAACTCTGTGATTCTATTATTCTACTGTGTGGGACGGGACGCTGGACTAGATAGAAAGCTGCTCTGATTCCAACATGGCTCTTCAGACAGTCAAGCTGAGACTGAGTCAAGGTGACTCAAGCAGTCCTGCTTCTTCCCAAGAAAGCAGACTCTTATCTCAAATTTCTTGCTCCTCACCCCACCCCAGGCTGGGCACCAAACTGTCAAGACTCAACCACGAGAGAGCACGAGCTGGTGGGAGACCTGGGACTTGGATCCGGAGCTCTAGCCGGAACCTGGACCTGGAGGAGGACTTGGAGGACACACAGGAGCGAGTCCGAGAGCTCGAGAGGCGCAACGAAGGGCTGAGGAACCGCCTGCACTTCTACAAACAGCAATTGCAACTTCAGGGCTGCGGCCGCCACTGCCCCTACGGCTACGTTTCTCCTAGGGTCGACACAGGACTCAGGCGAATGCACACAACGGCCGGGCGAGTGCCGGAGAGACTCCGCAAAGGTGAGAAGGATCTGAGGATGCCACCTGTTGGTAGGAATGTTCTGGGCTGAGAAGGGTTCCCGCTTAGGGTGGCCAGCCTCCAGGCGAGCAACCAGTAGGATCAAAAACGATGGAATAATCACTATGGAGAGCCAGTTTGGTGTAGTGGTTAAGTATGCGGACTCCTATCTGGGAGAACCGGGTTTGATTCCCCACTCCTCCACTTGCACCTGCTGGCATGGCCTTGGGTCAGCCATAGCTCTGGCAGAGGTTGTCCTTGAAATGGCAGGTGCTGTGAGAGCCCTCTCCAGCCCCACCCACCTCACAGGGTGTCTGTTGTGGGGGAGGAAGGGAAAGGAGATTGTGAGCCGCTCTGAGACTCTTTGGAGTGGAGGGCGGGATATAAATCCAATATCTTCATCTACCACACGGGGAGTCTGTTGTGGGGGAGGAAGGTAAAGGAGATTGTGAGCCACTCTGAGACCCTTCAGAGTGGAGGGCAGGATATAAATCCAATATCTTCATCTACCTCACAGGGTGTCTGTTGTGGGGGAGGAAGGGAAAGGAGATTGTGAGCCGCTCTGAGACTCTTTGGAGTGGAGGGCGGGATATAAATCCAATATCTTCATCTACCTCACAGGGTGTCTGTTGTGGGGGAGGAAGGGAAAGGAGATTGTGAGCCGCTCTGAGACTCTTTGGAGTGGAGGGCGGGATATAAATCCAATATCTTCATCTACCTCACAGGGTGTCTGTTGTGGGGGAGCAAGGGAAAGGAGATTGTGAGCCGCTCTGAGAGTCTTCAGAGTGGAGGGCGGGATATAAATCCAATATCTTCATCTACCTCACAGGGTGTCTGTTGTGGGGGAGGAAGGGAAAGGAGATTGTGAGCCGCTCTGAGACTCTTTGGAGTGGAGGGCGGGATATAAATCCAATATCTTCATCTACCACACAGGGAGTCTGTTGTGGGGGAGGAAGGTAAAGGAGATTGTGAGCCACTCTGAGACTCTTCAGAGTGGAGGGCAGGATATAAATCCAATATCTTCATCTACCTCACAGGGTGTCTGTTGTGGGGGAGGAAGGTAAAGGAGATTGTGAGCCGCTCTGAGACTCTTTGGAGTGGAGGGCGGGATATAAATCCAATATCTTCATCTACCTCACAGGGTGTCTGTTGTGGGGGAGGAAGGGAAAGGAGATTGTGAGCCGCTCTGAGACTCTTTGGAGTGGAGGGCGGGATATAAATCCAATATCTTCATCTACCTCACAGGGTGTCTGTTGTGGGGGAGGAAGGGAAAGGAGATTGTGAGCCGCTCTGAGACTCTTTGAAGTGGAGGGCGGGATATAAATCCAATATCTTCTTCTTCTTCTTAACCAAAATTTGTAACAAAATTAGTAGCAGAATTTACATAAGATTTACATGAAGTGAACGATAAACTTGTTGTTCGCTTCATATAAATCATACCTCAGTTCATAAAGAGTCTAGACTTTATTGTTCACATCATATAAGTCTTATGTAAACGTTGCTAGTAATTTTCGTTTTGTTTTGTTATAAATTTTGGTCAGCTACTATTCCATGGATTTTGATCCTTCTGGTTGCTAACCTGTTCCATGGATCTCCTTTGGCTTGCAACCTCCCAGTGAGTCTTGACGCTTGTCCGGAATTAGAATTGATCTCCAAAGTGAAGGACCTTGCACTGTCTCTTAGCCTCAGACTTCCGAAGGAGACTACAGGGAGTCAGAGAGAGAGAAGTGGGTTCAGGACCATAATCATCCTTTCCTTCTACTGCTCTGATACTATCCCTTTGATGTGTAGATCCCTTTGATGCTACCCCTTTGATATGTAGATGCTACTCTTTTGATGTGTAGATTGCTACTCTCAGGGGATTTTCCTTCCCTCCAGCCTGACACCTTTTCTCCACCCTATGCCACACTTCTCCATCTTGGCCCCAGGTGGGCAGGTCATGTTTCCTGCATCTCTGTCCATCTTAGACCAAATTAGAATCCTGTGTCTCAATCGTTTAAAGCAGGGGTGTCAAACATGCGGCCTGGGGGCCTAATCAGGCCCTTGAAAGGCTCCTATCAGCCCCCGAGCAACTGGCTGTCATCTGTTTCCGCGCGCCGCCGGAAACAGGAAGTGACGTCACTTCCGGTGACATCATTTCCCCCCGCGTCACCTGCCGGAAACGGGAAGTGACATCACTTCCTGTGACATCATTTCCCCCAAATGACATCATTTCCCCCAAATGCCACTGCCGGAAACAGGAAGTGACTTCACAGCACTTCCTGTGACGTCCCCAAAAATCCCCCAAATATCACCGCCGGAAACAATTTTGTTCTCAAATCCTGTATATACTTCATCAGTATATGGGATAAGGCACTTTCTCAACTGTGCTGCATAATGCAGCCTATTTATTTTGTCCTGTTGGCTCTGTTGGCTCTATCTGCGCCACCTTCATCACTTTCGGGGTGTGGATCCCCCAGTGGGGTGGTCTCCCGACTCCCTCCGCCGACTGTTTCTGATAGCCCTGCGCCCCCTCTTTCATTTGATATGTGTCCCGTGCGGGTGCCACCCTCCCGCCGGGAGATGCCGCAAAATGAGCCCCCTTGAGGCTTATGGCGGCAGGGCTCGGGGGAAGCGAGCTAGACTGCTGTTCTTTTGAGGGGTTATAGAGTGTTTCGAGCCCGTCCCTGTGGCATCGGTCCCATCGTTGTGGGACCCAGGGGGCCGGCGCAGCGGCACGCCGAAGCAGCCTGTCACTAATAACACCGGTCGAGATGCAGGACAGGAACCTGGAAGTGACCGACAGGCTGCTTCAGCGTGCCGCTGCGCCGGCCCCCTGGGCCCCACAATGATGGGACCGATGCCACAGGGACGGGCTCGAAACACTCTATAACCCCTCAAAAGAACAGCAGTCTAGCTCGCTTCCCCTGAGCCCTGCCGCCATAAGCCTCAAGGGGGCTCATTTTGCGGCATCTCCCGGCGGGAGGGTGGCACCCGCACGGGACACATATCAAATGAAAGAGGGGGCGCAGGGCTATCAGAAACAGCCAGCGGAGGGAGTCGGGAGACCACTCCACTGGGGGAGCCACACCCCGAAAGTGATGAAGGTGGCGCAGATAGAGCCAACAGGACAAAATAAATAGGCTGCATTATGCAGCACAGTTGAGAAAGTGCCTTATCCCATATACTGATGAAGTAAATACAGGATCTGAGAACAAAATTGCACTAGAAGACACAAACACAAAGCTCCCTTACACTGAATCAGTGCTTGGGTCCACCAAAGTCAGTATTGTCTACTCCAGTCACAAACACAAAGCTCCCTTACACTGAATCAGTGCTTGGGTCCAGCAAAGTCAGTATTGTCACAAAAGAGAAGCCCTGTTGGATCAGGCCAGTGGCCCATCCAGTCCAACACTCTGCGTCACATAACAACATAAGAGAAGCCCTGTTGGATCAGGCCAGTGGCCCATCCAGTCCAACACTCTGCGTCACATAAGAACATAAGAGAAGCCCTGTTGGATCAGGCCAGTGGCCCATCCAGTCCAACACTCTGCGTCACATAAGAACATAAGAGAAGCCCTGTTGGATCAGGCCAGTGGCCCCTCCAGTCCAACACTCTGCGTCACATAAGAACATAAGAGAAGCCATATTGGATCAGGCCAGTGGCCCATCCAGTCCAACACTCTGGGTCACATAAGAACATAAGAGAAGCCCTGTTGGATCAGGCCAGTGGCCCATCCAGTCCAACACTCTGGGTCACATAAGAACATAAGAGAAGCCCTGTTGGATCAGGCCAGTGGCCCATCCAGTCCAACACTCTGCGTCACATAAGAACATAAGAGAAGCCCTGTTGGATCAGGCCAGTGGCCCATCCAGTCCAACACTCTGGGTCACATAAGAACATAAGAGAAGCCCTGTTGGATCAGGCCAGTGGCCCCTCCAGTCCAACACTCTGCGTCACATAAGAACATAAGGAGGGAGGGAGGGAGGGAGGGAAGGAAGGAAGGAAGGAAGGAAGGAAGGAAGGAAGGAAGGAAGGAAGGAAGGAAGGAAGGAAGGAAGGAAGGAAG
This sequence comes from Heteronotia binoei, assembly GCF_032191835.1. Lineage (NCBI taxonomy): Eukaryota > Metazoa > Chordata > Lepidosauria > Squamata > Gekkonidae > Heteronotia > Heteronotia binoei. The sequence goes on along the minus strand of NC_083237.1, from coordinate 12,714,962 downwards.
GAAGGAAGGAAGGAAGGAAGGAAGGAAGAAAGGAAGGAAGGAAGGAGGGAAGGAAGGAAGGAAGGAAGAAAGGAAGAAAGGAAGGAGGGAAGGAAGAAAGGAAGAAAGGAGGGAGGGAAGGAAGGAAGGAAGGAAGGAAGGAAGGAAGGAAGGAAGGAAGGAAGGAAGGAAGGAAGGAAGGAAGGAAGAAAGGAGGGAGGGAAGGAAGGAAGGCCACCCCCTCCCGCCAGCCCCCCCCCGGCCCCCTTACCTGCGGCTAGTCCGGCGGCGGCGGCGAGTCCGGCAGCGGCGGCGGCGGCGGAGAGGCCTTTCCGACGCCCCCCCCGGGCGGAGGAGAACGGGGGGGGGATGCTAGAGGCCCGGGAGGGCGTCGGAAAGGCCCGCGGTGGTCGCTGGAGGGCCTCCAGCGACCCCCGCGGGCCTTTCCGACGCCCTCCCGGGCGGGGAAGGACGGGGGGTGGGGGTTGCGAGGCCCGGGAAGCCTCGGGAAGGCCCGCGGGGGTCGCTGGAGGGCCTCCAGCGACCCCCGCGGGCCTTTCCGACGCCCTCCCGGGCGGGGAAGGACGGGGGGTGGGCGTTCCGAGGCCCGGGAAGCCTCGGAAAGGCCCGCGGGGGTCGCTGGAGGGCCTCCAGCGACCCCCGCGGGCCTTTCCGACGCCCTCCCGGGCGGGGAAGGACGGGGGGGGTGGGGGTTGCGAGGCCCGGGAAGGCCCGCGGGGGTCGCTGGAGGGCCTCCAGCGACCCCCGCGGGCCTTTCCGACGCCCTCCCGGGCGGGGAAGGACGGGGGGTGGGGGTTGCGAGGCCCGGGAAGCCTCGGGAAGGCCCGCGGGGGTCGCTGGAGGGCCTCCAGCGACCCCCGCGGGCCTTTCCGACGCCCTCCCGGGCGGGGAAGGACGGGGGGTGGGCGTTCCGAGGCCCGGGAAGCCTCGGAAAGGCCCGCGGGGGTCGCTGGAGGGCCTCCAGCGACCCCCGCGGGCCTTTCCGACGCCCTCCCGGGCGGGGAAGAACGGGGGGGTGGGGGTTGCGAGGCCCGGGAAGGCCCGCGGGGGTCGCTGGAGGGCCTCCAGCGACCCCCGCGGGCCTTTCCGACGCCCTCCCGGGCGGGGAAGGACGGGGGGTGGGGGTTGCGAGGCCCGGGAAGCCTCGGGAAGGCCCGCGGGAGGGCCTCCAGCGACCCCCGCGGGCCTTTCCGACGCCCTCCCGGGCGGGGAAGGACGGGGGGTGGGCGTTCCGAGGCACGGGAAGCCTCGGAAAGGCCCGCGGGGGTCGCTGGAGGGCCTCCAGCGACCCCCGCGGGCCTTTCCGACGCCCTCCCGGGCGGGGAAGGACGGGGGGGTGGGGGTTGCGAGGCCCGGGAAGCCTCGGGAAGGCCCGCGGGGGTCGCTGGAGGGCCTCCAGCGACCCCCGCGGGCCTTTCCGACGCCCTCCCGGGCGGGGAAGGACGGGGGGTGGGGGTTGCGAGGCCCGGGAAGCCTCGGGAAGGCCCGCGGGGGTCGCTGGAGGGCCTCCAGCGACCCCCGCGGGCCTTTCCGACGCGCTCCTGGGCGGGGAAGGACGGGGGGGTGGGGGTTGCGAGGCCCGGGAAGCCTCGGGAAGGCCCGCGGGGGTCGCTGGAGGGCCTCCAGCGACCCCCGCGGGCCTTTCCGACGCCCTCCCGGGCGGGGAAGGACGAAGGGTGGGGGTTGCGAGGCCCGGGAAGCCTCGGGAAGGCCCGCGGGGGTTGCTGGAGGGCCTCCAGCGACCCCCGCGGGCCTTTCCGACGCCCTCCCGGGCGGGGAAGGACGGGGGGTGGGCGTTCCGAGGCCCGGGAAGCCTCGGAATGGCCCGCGGGGGTCGCTGGAGGGCCTCCAGCGACCCCCGCGGGCCTTTCCGACGCCCTCCCGGGCGGGGAAGGAGGGGGGGTGGGGGTTGCGAGGCCCGGGAAGCCTCGGGAAGGCCCGCGGGGGTCGCTGGAGGGCCTCCAGCGACCCCCGCGGGCCTTTCCGACGCCCTCCCGGGCGGGGAAGGACGGGGGTGGGGGTTGCGAGGCCCGGGAAGCCTCGGGAAGGCCCGCGGGGGTCGCTGGAGGGCCTCCAGCGACCCCCGCGGGCCTTTCCGACGCCCTCCCGGGCGGGGAAGGACGGGGAGTGGGGGTTGCGAGGCTCGGGAAGCCTCGGGAAGGCCCGCGGGGGTCGCTGGAGGGCCTCCAGCGACCCCCGCGGGCCTTTCCGACGCCCTCCCGGGCGGGGAAGGACGGGGGGGGTGGGGGTTGCGAGGCCCGGGAAGCCTCGGGAAGGCCCGCGGGGGTCGCTGGAGGGCCTCCAGCGACCCCCGCGGGCCTTTCCGACGCCCTCCCGGGCGGGGAAGGACGGGGGGTGGGGGTTGCGAGGCCCGGGAAGCCTCGGGAAGGCCCGCGGGGGTCGCTGGAGGGCCTCCAGCGACCCCCGCGGGCCTTTCCGACGCCCTCCCGGGCCTCCGCCGCCACCGCCGGGCCCCGTGCGCGGGCGGGGAAAGCGGCGAGGGAGGGAGGGAGCGTCCCTGCGCGTGCGCAGAGCGATCTGCGCACGCGCAGGGTCGCTCCCTCCCTCACTCGCCGCCTTCCCCGCCCGGGCGCGCGGCCCCCGGCTCTCTGGCTGGCTAAACCGGGACCTCTTAATGGTCCCGGTATACCCAGCCCGGGAGCCGGGAATTGGGGGCCAGAACCGGGAAAGTCCCGGGAGACCGGGACGGTCTGGCCACCCTATTTGGATTTGATATTGATTACAGAGTATTGATATATATATATATATATTGGCTTTAGTTGCTTTACATTTTCAGTACGGAGAGAAGTTTGCTGGTGTGGTAATCTATGAGACCGTGTCAGGCCGGGCCGTGGGTGTCATAAAATGTAATGGCAGGTAGTGGAGACATAAACTTTATAAAGGACGCAGATGAGCACAATTAAAGATTTTTTTAAAAAAAAAAACCCTTTAAATCAAACATGCTTAAAAGGTTAGCGCTCTTGCAGTATTTTATTTAACAGTCTCTGATAACTGAAGGAAGCACAAGAGAGGGGAAAGGAAGCAGACTTCCTTGCGGGCCTGATAGGAGCCCTTCGGGGGCCTGATTTGGCCCCCTGGCCGCATGTTTGACATCCCTGCTATAGATCATCCCATGTTATTTAGTGAGCAATGGACTGTACCTCCAAGATCTTCGGATCAGGCCTATCTTGATCATAAACCAGCTTTCTGTGGAATCCTGGATGATCTCTTTTCTGTTGACAGATGCCAATCCAGTAATGATAAGAGATTTGGGACGATAGTGATGTCTCTAAGGTGCTACCAACTTGGGTTTAGAATTTTTTAAAAATGCTTTCTCTACCAATTGTGTACGAATATTGTAATATTTGGTTTTGTTATGCATTTCATTCTGGGGTTTTTTTCTCCTGTACCAGTCATCTTAGGCTTAAGCAAGGCTTTTTGGGTAGAGAAAGCCCAGCAGGAGCTCATTTGCATATTAGGCTTAGGACTGCCAAGCCCCCAGTCCAGGTGGGGGGAACCTCCCCCGATGTCACTGGCATGATAACATCATCCGGACGTTACATCATTGCACCATTGCTGTTGCACGGCGGGCACTCTAAGCGTTTCCAGGAAAACTCTATGGTTTTCCCAGATGCTCTAGCCATTTGGGAGGGAAAACTCTATGGTACAATAGGTACCATAGAGTTTTTCCCTCCAAAATCGCTAGAGCATCCAGGAAAACCATAGAGTTTTCCCGGAAAAGCCTAGAGCAGCTCGTGAGCGATGTCACCAGCGTGATGACATCACTTCCAGGTGACATCACTGCATCGCATGTGCACGAAAGTTCCCCGCTGGAAACCCTAATTAGACTGCATGCCCTGACATCACCATTGTTTCACACAGGGAGTTTCTTTGTAGAAAGAGCCCAGCAGGAGCTCATTTGCATATTAAGCCACACCCCCTGATGCCAAGCCAGCTAGGACTGCATTCCTGCTCAAAAAGAGACATGGGGTCAAAAGAGCTTACTCGTAAAACAAAAGGAAGGAACACCAGCTGGGATGTCAAGGCAAGATAGGTTGTGGGGGAAGGGTTTAATGGCATCCAGCTTTTCATCCCTTGTCGTTGTTGCTGTTCGTCAGGAATGCGGGTGCAAGGACCAGAAGTTCGGTCGACCCACACAGCCCCTCCCAGATATGGGGATCGTATAGCGGAATCATCCGGAGCAGAGACAGAAAGACTGTGAGTCTTGTCAGTCCACCCCGCAGTCGAGGGGGGGGGGGGGGATGCACAAATTTATTTATATATTCCCTTATATTATATATAGTCCATCTTTTTAACTAGGACTCAGGGCAGATTACACAAAGTGAGTTAACATGATCAACAGAATGGGACAGTCAATAAACAATGACAAAGGGTTAGAATGAATACTCACTGTATGACATTGTGTGTAGTATAGACAAGAAAGCCTAAGATCGTCCGGCAGCCGAAGGCGCTAGCTCTTTTAGCGTCATCCACCACTATGTGGCGAGCAGGACTTGTTTTTAAGGCAAGAGATATTTCCGAGGTGGTTTGCCATTGCCTGCCTCTGCATTGCACCCCTGGTATTGCTTGAAGACCACCCGTCAAAATTCTAGCCCAGGCAGACCCTGCTTAGCTTCTGGGATCTGATGAGATCGGGCTAGTCTGGGCCATCCAGGTTAGAGCAAGCCCATCAGAAATGCAAACCAACCAACCAACTCTGAACTGAAGCAAAGGGACCGTCTTAGGGACCGTCTCTTCCCATATGCTCCCCAGAGAGTGCTGTGATCCGGCACTCGAAATCTGCTTGTAATCCCCGGGCCGAAGGAGGCCCGGCTGAAGTCAACTAGGGACAGGGCCTTCTCAATCACAGCCCCTTGCTGGTAGAACCAGCTACCGGAAGAGGTCAGGGCCCTGCGGGACTTTGGACAGTTCCGCAGGGCCTGTAAGACAGTCCTCTTCCGGTTGGCTTATAACTGACCGGCATTGAAATATTCTGAAGGAAGACAATAAGATAGCATACTGACATTGATTGATACATTGTTATATTGGTTGTTTTAATTATGTAAATTATTATTGTATTTTAATTTTTAAACCTTATTGTTAGAATTATTATGTTGTGAGCCGCCCTGAGCCCGCCTCGGTGGGGTAGGGTGGGATATAAATGAAATGAAATGAAAGTGTAAGTATTAACATGACGTATCAAATCTGGGGTGTCAAACTCATTTGTTATAAGGGCTGGATCTGACATAAATGAAACCTTGTCGGGCTGGGCCATGTGTGTCGTAAAATGTAATGCCAGGTAGCAGAGATATAAGCTTAATAGAGGACACAGACAAACACAAAGACTTTAAAAAAAAACGCCCTAAAACAAAACATGCTCAAAGTTTTAGCACTCTTGCAATATTGTGTTCAGTATCAAAGAAAGCTCTCCTTCCCCCTCCTTCCTCCCCAAGGAAGGAGCCTCGGCCAGTGGAGAAAAATAGAGGCTTTCCTCTGTAGCTTCCGTGCAGTTGAGAAATCCAGGCAAAGCAAACTGTGGAAGGAGCAAGAGGGAGGGAGAAGAAGCAGACTGGGTCGTGAGCCTGACAGGAGCCCTCCGGGGGCCTGATCCGGCCCATGGGCCACATGTTTGACACCTCTGGGTTAGAGGGAACACTGGCCATATCCTACTATTTTCTCCTCACATCTCTCACGTCAGCCCCAAAGCTTAAATTTGTTCACTTTGAGCTTCTTTTTCAGAACCCACAGCCTAATCCTGGCAGAGCTGGAAATGGACTCTGAAACGCCAAGTTCTGTGCAGGGCAGAGAGACCGATCCGGAAAGCAACTGGTCTCTGCAGCGGTACCATGAAGCCCAAGCACGCAGGTACGACAGCTTTATTTGCCTTGAGCTTGATGTTTTGGGGCTAGAAGGACAGAGCTCAGCTTAGCTAAAATCAGAGCTTTCGTGGGGGTGGGGAGCAGGAACGCACAAGAATACCATTTCAGCTCGCTTGGCATCTGGGGGGTGTGGCTGAATATGCAAATGAGTTCCTCCTGGGCTTTCTCCACAGAAAAGTCCTGTGGGAAACAACGGTGCCATCAGGGGTGTGGCCTAATATGCAAATCAGTTCCTGCTGGTTTTGTTTTTTTGTTTTACAAAAAAAGCACTGGCTAAAATCTGCCCTGACCTGGCTAGCCCAGACTTTCCTGATCTTGTCGGATCTCAGAAGCCTAAGCGGCGTCAGCCCTGGTTAGGACTTGGATGGAGACCACCAAGGAAGTCTAGGGTTGTTACACAAAGAACGGCAGCGGCAAATCACCTATGTTCATCTCTTGCCTTTAAAAAAAAGTCCATGAGAGGTCACCATAAATTGACGGTGACCAGGAGCCAAAAAGAAAAGTCTTTTCTGGTTGTCATGCTCAGTGGTACATCCTGTAGTCTTCTAAATATGCACAATGACCATGTCATAAGAACATGAGAGGCCATGTTGGATCAGGCCAATGGCCCATCCAGTCCAACACTCTGTGTCACATAAGAGAAGCCATGTTGGATCAGGCCAATGGCCCATCCAGTCCAACACTCTGTGTCACATAAGAACATAAGAGACGCCATGTTGGATCAGGCCAACTGCCCATCCAGTCCAACACTCTGTGTCACATAAGAACATAAGAGAAGCCCTGTTGGATCAGGCCAGTGGCCCATCCAGTCCAACACTCTGTGTCACATAAGAACATAAGAGAAACCATGTTGGATCAGGCCAATGGCCCATCCAGTCCAACACTCTGGGTCATACAGTGGCTAAAATAAACCCCAGGTGCCATCAGGAGTCCCATCAGTGGGGCCAGGGCACTAGAAGTTCTCCCACTGTTGCCCACCCCCCATAGGGTTGCCAATCCCCAGGTGGGGGCAGGGGATCCCCCGGTTTGGAGACCCTCCCCCCGCTTCAGGGTCGTCAGAAAGCGGGGGGAGGGGAGGGAAATGTCTGCTGGGAACTCTATTATTCCCTATGGAGATTTATTCCCATAGAAAATCTTGGAGAATTGATCCGCAAGTATCTGGGGCTCTTGGGGGGCTGTTTTTTGGGTAGAGGCACCGAATTTTCAGTATAGCATCTCGTGCCTCTCCCCAAAATACCCCCCAAGTTTCAAAATGATTGGACCGGGGGTCCAATTCTATAAGCCCCAAAAGAAGGTGCCCCTATCCTTCATTATTTCCTATGGAAGGAAGGCATTGAAAAGGTGTGCCGTCCCTTTAAATGTGATGGCCAGAACTCCCCTTGGAGTTCAATTATGCTTGTCACAGCCTTGATCTTGGCTCCACCCTTAATGTCCTGTCTCCACCCCCAAAGTCTCCAAACTCCACCCCCAAAGTCCCCAGATATTTCTTGAATTGGACTTGGCAACCCTAACCCCCCAGCACCAAGAATACTTGCCCCAGACAGAGAGTTCCAGCAATACGCTGTGGCTAATAGCCACCAATGGACTTCTGCTCCATGTGTTTATCCATGTCATCAGATCAGGCTGCACCATGTAGTTTCCTGCTTTGGTACCCACAATCAAGGTGCATTTTTAGGGTACCAGCTTGTGCATAAATATGCACATTATCTTGTTCACACAAAATGGCAACTGCATATAGTGAAAAAGTTATCCCCCGCACTTACGTACAGTCGACTAAAACAGTTAAAATGGACCGTTTCAGTCACCCTTAATCAGGGGTCATTTTGTAGAAAAATAGGCGGCAGAGCTCATTAGCATAACTCATTAGCATATGGTGCTCCTCCCCCCAGCCAAAAGCAACCCAATGCAAGAAAGGAGAGCCCCGGGTGAGTGAGGCCTGCTTGGGCTGACTAGAGATCCAGCCAGCCCAAGCAGGCCTTGCTCACCTGGGGCTTTCCTTGGCCACACTTTTCCCAGTCCAAAAGCCAGCAAGCCACCTGCCACCCAAAATCATATAAGAAGTGGAGAAAGGGTGGGGCAGGCTTCTCCAGGGGTTAATGAAGGCTCCTGGGGGCGTGGCAAAGCCTCTGGTGGCTGGCTGGCTGCCCACTCTCCTAATCTAGGGATTGTTATGCAGCTGCACCTACTACTCAATGGGCAAGGTGGGTGGGGAGGAAGAGGGAGAAGCCTCAGAAAGGTTCAGGAGCTGTGCTCCTGTGAGCTCCTGCTGAATCTGAGGCCTGCCCTTAACTCCTATCCTGTTGCCATTGGGGGAGTTTAGTCCAGGAGGATCTTTGGATCAGGTTAAAATCTGGATGTCAGTCCTAGCTTGGAGATGATGAAACGCAAACCTTAGTTAAGAAAAAAAAGAATGGGAAGATTCTCAGTTCAAGAAAGAAAACACGAGCCGGTAGAATCTGCTTGAAGGCATCTTGAGCCACAGTGTTGATCTCCGTTTTAACCTTAAAGCTCTCCATTGTTGCTAGCCAGTAGGTTCGCATGGAGGCCTAGCGTCATGGCCTGCCCCTGTATCTACCAACTCCTCTGTTTCGCTCAACTCCTAGATCTGCCATCCAAGACAACGTAGAACTCATCCGGCTGCAGAAGCTACTGAGGGTGAAGAATTCAGAACTGGCAACCGCTAAAGCCCAGATGACCGGCCTGCGGGAAGTGAGACCTGCCGTCTTTTCTCTGAGTCCTTTCTACTCTCAATATTTATTATTTACTTCTCATTTACCTCATTTACACCCCTACATTTCTCCCCAACGGAGATGCAAAGTGACTTATATCGTTCTCCTCTCCTCCGCTTTATCCTCACGCAACAATCAGGGCCTTTTTTTGGGGGGGGGGGTAGCAGGAGCTTTTTTGCATATTAGGCCACCCCCCCCCCTCTGATGTAGTCAATCCTCCAAGAGTTTACAGGGCTCTTCGTACAGGGCCTACTGTAAGCTCTTGGATATTAGCCACCACAGGGGCCTAATATGCAAAGCAGTTCCTGTTATAAAAAAGAATTGCAGATTTACACCCCGCCCTTCTCTCTGAATCAGAGACTCAGAGCGGCTTACAATCTCCTATATCTTCTCCCCCCACAACAGACACCTTGTGAGGTAGGTGGGGCTGAGAGAGCTCTGACAGAAGCTGCCCTTTCAAGGACAACCTCTGCCAGAGCTATGGCTCACCCAAGGCCATTCCAGCAGCTGCGAGTGGAAGAGCAGGAAATCGAACCCGGTTCTCCCAGATAAGAGTCCATGCACTTAACTACTACACCAAACTTGCCCTGACAACAACCCTGCAAAGTAGAGTGAGTGTTCCCTCTATGTCTGAGCTCACAGTTTTTTAGCCCCTCTCACACATTTTTGCCTTAGCTCAGGTAGGATGGTCCTAGAGCGAACTGATTTATGCAGTAGCTCACAGCTTTAATGCCAGTAGCTCACAAAGTAGATTTTTTCTCACAAGACTCCACAGCTTAGAGGGAGTATTGGGTAAAATGTGTGTGTGACTGGCTCAAGATTACCCAGGCAGCTTCCTCAGCAGAGCGGGGATTTGAACCCAATTCTGTCCACAGTTGTAGTCCTGCAGTCGAACCACTTCAGCTTACTGGCTGCTATCACACTGTCCTGTGCTTCATCCCGATCTAGAAGAACACCCGACACGAGGCAATATTCACCTCAGACGTCCGGTTTGATTCCATTGCTCATAATATCGGATAAGATATAGAAAATCAGGAGATTGGGAAGAACTTTTTTCAGGAAGTTCACGTATTGCTTGATTGCAGAAAATCAGAAGTAAAATTAAAATTAACTTGACATCCGGATTAACTTGATTGAAGAGCCCATACCACAGTGGAAGACTGAAACAACCTGGGGTCTTCGTATGGACTTGGGCTGAAATATACAGCTTTGGACTCAATTATTATATTGCCTAGTGTCGGGTGTTTTTCTATATCTTTTTTAAACTATCACCGTGCAATTGTTTTGTATTACTACTATGCTTAACCCTGACATCTTCCATTCTAATATTTTGCTTCTCCACCCCTGACCTGTTCTCCTCCAGTTTGGAGGAGAGCCAGTTTGGTGTAGTGGTTAAGTGTGTGGGTTTTTATCTGGGAGAACTGGGTTTGATTCCCCACACCTTGCAGCTGCTGGAATGGCTTTGGGTCAACCACAGCTCTCGTAGGAGTTGTCCTTGAAATGGCAGCTGCTGTGAGAGCCCTCTCAGCCCCACCCACCTCACAGGGTGTCTGTTGTGGGGAAAGAAGATAAGGGAGATTGTGAGCCACTCTGAGTCTCTGATTCAGAGAGAAGGGCGGGGTATAAATCTGCAATTCTTCTTCTTCTTCTCCATGCCCCCCTGCATAGATTTCCCATTTTTGATGTTCCATAAAAGCTAAATGCTACCAGTAGTAATAGCCAAGAAATCTCGCTCCCCATAAATCTGTGGACATAATAATTTTTCTAGTAGCAAACTGATCTTTTGTGAATTAAGTACTCTGCATTTTCCAAGCCAGGGCCCTGGGATATCCATGGAGAAAAAATATATCTTCCTTCCCCACTGCACACCTATTAATTCAGAACTTTGTTTTCTTTACCTGCAGACTTACGAGACTCATCTCCACCAGGTAAATATTCTAGTGCAGAGAGTTGCCAGCTTCAGGTTCTGGAATTCTTGTATATTAGCTGCAGGGAATAGATGGAACTCTCTGTCTGGGGCACTGATGCTCTGTATTCTTGGTGCTTGGGGGGGCACAGTGGGAGGGCTTCTGGTGTCCTGGCCCCATCGGTGGACGTCCTGATGGCATCTGGGTTTTGTTGGCCACTGTGTGACATAGAGTGTTGGACTGGATGGGCCATTGGTCTGATCCAACATGGCTTGTCTTCTGTTCTTGTGTCTGGGGCAGTGATGCTCTGTATTCTGGGTGCCTGGCGGGGATAACAGTGGGAGGGTTTCTAGTGTCTTGGCCCCACCAGTGGACCTTCTGATGACACCTGGGTTTTGTGGCCATTGTGTGACACAGAGTGTTGGGCTGGATGGGCCATTGGTCTGATCCAACATGGCTTCTCTTATGTTTTTGTGTCTGGGGCAGTGATGCTCTGTATTCTTGGTGCTTGGGGGGCACAGTGGGGGGGCTTCTAGTGTCCTGGCACCACCGGTAGACATCCTGATGGCACCTGGGTTTTGTTTGCCACTGTGTGACACAGAGTGTTGGACTGGATGGGCCATTGGCCTGATCCAACGTGGCCTCTCTTATGTTCTTATGTGACACAGAGTGTTGGACTGGATGGGCCATTGGCCTAATCCAACATGGCTTGTCTTCTGTTCTTGTGTCTGGGGCAGTGATGCTCTGTATTCTGGGTGCCTGGCGGGGATAACAGTGGGAGGGTTTCTAGTGTCTTGGCCCCACCAGTGGACCTTCTGATGACACCTGGGTTTTGTGGCCATTGTGTGACACAGAGTGTTGGGCTGGATGGGCCATTGGCCTGATCCAAGATGGCTTTTCTTATGTTCTTGGAGGTGTTAGAGCCTGAGGAGGGGATAAAGTTCAGCTGGGATATGGTGCCAGTATCACCCACCCTCCAAACAGCCATTTTCTCCAGTGAGCCATAAATACAGCAGATCTCAGGATGGCCCTACTATGGGAACTGAACCAGGTCTCCTGGGCCAATGCGGAGGCTCTACATCTCAGGAATCTTTCCTTTCCCCTGCAGAACCAAGAGACCCTGAAGACAGCCAGCGAGGCCTTGCTGGCTCAGGTGGAAGAGATGAGCGGCCGACTCAAGAAAGAGACCCAGAAGGTGATGGCCCTGGAGAGCCAGCTGGAGGGCCTTTTGCCGTTGCAGGGGACGCTAGAAGAGGTAAAGGGTCTTCGGGGTTCATCCCAAAGCAGTGCTGCTCACACTTTATGGCTTCCTTCCTTCCCCCCACCCAAAAGTTGACCTTCTGGGAACCTGCCTGCCAAATGGTGATCAGCAGCAGCAGTCCCGGGCCAAGTGCAACCAGACCTAAATTCAGACGTCCCACCCAGGGTGCTGAGCAAAGGTGTCGGAGTCTGGAACTTGGACCTGAAGGGCTGTAAGCAAGATCTGCTCCTCCATGCAGGGCTTTTTTTGAGCAGGAACGCAGTTCTGGCTGCTTTGGAATCAGGGGGTGTGGCCTAATATGCAAATGAGTCCCTGCTGGGCTTTTCCTACAAAAAACCCCGTGTGAAGGTAGTGGTGTCATCAGGGGGTGTGGTCTAATATGCAAATGAGTCCCTGCTGGGCTTTTCCTACAAAAAGCTCAGTGTGAAGGCAGTGGTGTTGTCAGGGGGTGTGGCCTAATATGCAAATGAGTCCCTGCTGGGCTTTTCCTACAAAAAGCTCCATGTGAAGGCAGTGGTGATGTCAGGGGGTGTGGCCTAATATGCAAATGAGCCCCTGCTGGACTTTTCCTACAAAAAACCCGTGTGAAGGCAGTGGTGTTGTCAGGGGGTGTGGCCTAATATGCAAATGAGTCCCTGCTGGGCTTTTCCTACAAAAAGCTCCGTGTGAAGGCAGTGGTGATGTCAGGGGGTGTGGCCTAATATGCAAATGAGCCCCTGCTGGACTTTTCCTACCAAAAGCCCCGTGTGAAGGCAGTGGTGTTTTCAGGGGGTGTGGCCTAATATGCAAATGAGTCCCTGCTGGGCTTTTCCAACAAAAAGCCCCATGTGAAGGCAATGTTTTGGAGGCCCTTTCTCTGCTTCAGGGTCATCAGAAAGCAGGGAGGGGAGGGAGAAATGCCTGCTGGGCACTCCATTATTCCCTATGGAGACCAATTCCCATGGGATATAACAGAGATTTTATCTGCAGGTTATCTGGGGCTGTTTTTTGAGGTGGAAACACCACATTTGCAGCATAGCATCCAGTGCCTCTCCTCAAAGCACCCTCCAAGTTTCAAAAAGAGTGGCCCAGGGGGTCCAATTCTATGAGCCCCAAAAGAAGGTGCCCCTGTCCTTCATTCTTTCCAATGGAGGGAAGGCATTTAAAAAGGTGTGCGGTCCCTTTAAATTTGATGGCCCAAACTCCCTTTGGCGTTCAGTTATGCTTGTCACAACCTGGCTTCTGGCTCCACCCCCAATCTCTCCTGGCTCCACCCCCAAAGTCCCCAGATATTTCTTGAATTGGACCAGGCAACCCTACTCAGGCTTTAGAGGAGGACTATGGACAGCCTTAGAGAAAGATTAGTCAGGAGCCTGTGCGCCCCTTCCTTTTCACTCCTCTGCTACTATACCTTTGACATGTAGATTGATGCTCTTGGAATCTTCCTTCCTTGTATTGGACACCTTCTCACTCTCTTTCTTCTCTGTCTTGTCCTCGGCAGCTCCATCTGCCCTAGTTAATTAGATTCAAGGCTTTTTTGTAGAAAAAAGACCCAGCAGGAACTCATTTGCATATTAGGCCCCACCCCCCACATCACCATTGTCTCACACAAGGTTTCTTTGTAGCAAAAGCCCAGCAGGAACTCATTTGCATATTAGGCCACGCCTCCCTGGTGACAACCCAACTGCGTTCTTATGTGTTCCTGCTCAAGAAAAGCCCTGATTAGATTAGAACCCTATCTCTAGTCTATCCTGGCTAGAATGGAGTTCCTTATCATAAAGGACCCTTGATAGTTTACTAAGATAAAAAGGCTCCATGTGTGACTTCATTTCCTTAGCTGCACCCGCCTCATTGAGTAATTTCACTGTGCCTTGAGCAACCTGCTAATATCCCATCAAAGGTATCTGAGATCTGAGCATCGCAGGCTTAGTTTGGTGTAGAACCAGTTTGGTGTGGTGTTGAAGTGTGCGGACTCTTATCTGGGAGAACCAGGTTTGATTCCCCACTCCTCCGCTTGCACCTGCTAGTATGGCCTTGGGTCAGCCATATCTCTGGCAGAGGTCGTCCTTGAAACGGCAGCTGCTGTGAGAGCCCTCTGCAGCCCCACCCACCTCACAGGGTGTCTGTTGTGGGGGAGGAAGGGAAAGGAGATTGTGAGCCGCTCTGAGACTCTTCAGAGTGGAGGGTGGGATATTAATCCAATATCATCATCATCTTCTTCTTCTTAGGTAGCTTAGTAGATTCTCTGTTCACCTGGGACCCCTGACAACAATTGCAGGGGGAAAACTGAGCACAAGAAAAATAGCTCAGCATGAAATCAGGGCTGGATTAACAATCAGGGCAAGTAGACACTGGCCCATGGGCCTCCATGCCTTTAGGGGCCTCAAGCCATCTCCCCCCCTCCCTTCCGCCAGCTTGCAGCCCTCGCAGCCTGCACGCACGGCCAGCAACTGAGCTGCTCTTTGCTCGACTTGCCTGGTGCGGCTGCTGCTGGCGTTGTCCCCAAATTTGCTTCTCTCTGCCTCTCCCCCACAGCTTTGTCAGAGGGGATTTTGAGAAGGGGCCTGCAGGCTGCAGCAGGGGCTGCAGGCAGGGCTGGCGCTAAGCATCCTGCCGCTAGAGCCAGACCCCTGCGCTGTGCCCCCCCACCCTCCCAGCTCCCTCATATTTTTTTTTGCGCGCGCCACAATGATGTCACTATGTGAAGTCATTGTGAAGCTGCTTTCCCTCTTCACTATACTCTTTGGAGGTTTCCTTGGAGGTTTCCAAAGAACTTTAGATTGACTATCCAGGAGTAACACCTTGCTCAGAAACGGAATCCTGTCTCATGGGGAGGGGTGGTGGCTAAATGGTGGTGCATCTGCTTGGTATGCAGAAGGTCCCAGGTTCAATCCCCGGCATCTCCACTTAAAAGGATCAGGTAGGAAGTGATAGGAAGACTTCTACCTGAGACCCCGAAGACCTGCTGCCAGTCTGAGTAGACGATACAGACCTTGATGGAGTGGAGGGCGGGATATAAATCCAATATCTTCTTCTTTTTCTTCATGTGTTCATGTGTACCCTTTTCAGTTTCGGGTGAGAGTCCGGGACCTGCAGAAGGAGCGAGACTTGCTTAAGGAAGATTATGACAAACTGCTGGAGAGGTAAGGAAAGGTTGGGAGACATGAACGGCAAAGGTGGCCTCTAGGGTTGACAGCCTCCAGGTGAGGCCTGGAGATCTCCTGCTTTTACAGCTGATCTCCAGCAGGCAGAGATCAGCTCCCCTGGAGAGAATGGCTGCTCCATTTGTCTTCCCTCAAAGACCGCCATCTTGCATTCTTCATGCTAGTCAACAATGAGCGATACGATTGGAAGAAACATCAGTTTTGTGACTGGAAGAAAGGACTGTGAGGGAAGTGGCCTTGTTGGTACCTGGAGAATGTATTCAGGAGTTGTAAGGAAAATGCCTGTTTGACCATGTTTTGAGGTGGTAGGAAATGGTTATTCTGGCTCTAGAAGATACTCTTTGCAATGCTGCCCCTTCAGTTAGGAGTTTAAGTGGTAAATCACGATAGGGATCCATTCCTTGCTCTGTCTCTTCAGCTGCATCAACACTGCCCGGCAAAACCTGGACATGGTGCCTCAGAAGGACAGTGTTCCTCCTTTGGAAGAACAGCTTAGCTGGGTGATGATGGAGAAGAAGCAGCTGCAGGAACAGCTGGAAGAGGAAAGAGGTGAGAGGGGGAGAGGGGCAGGTTGCAGGAGTGGTTTGCAGTGGCTCTGTGTAGGAGGAGGAGTGGACTCTGTGACAAACAGAGTGTTTTTAGTGTCAGCTTATGACCTGGGTTTAACCTGTATCTCTGCCATGAAGCTCCCGGTGTGATTGTAGGCTGGTTGCGCACTTTCAACCTAACCTACTTCACAAAATGGCAAGGATAAAACAGAGAGTGGAGAGGTGTGTATATTGGGGTCCCCAAACTTTTAGAGCCTGCAGGCACCTCTGAAATTCTGACACGGCATGGTGGGGCAGAGCCAAAAAATGGCTGTCACAAAATAGCTGTGCAAGGGGGGGTGAAGATAGACGTGCAATGGCTGCTGCAGCTTACTTTCAGTCACATTAGGGTTGCCAAGTCCAATTCAAGAAATATCTGGGGACGTTGGGGGTGGAGCCAGGAGACATTGGGGGTGGAGCCAGGAGCAAAGTTGTGACAAGCATAATTGAACTCCAAAGGGAGCTCTGGCCATCACATTTAAAGAGACCGCACACCTTTTCAGCACCTTCCCTCCTTTGGAAATAATGAAGGACAGGGGCACCTTATTTTGGAGCCCCCTGGTCCAATCATTTTGAAACGTGGAGAGTGCTTTGAGGAGAGGCACTGGATGCCACGCTGCAAATTTGGTGCCTCTACCTCAAAACACAGCCCTCCCAGAGCCCCAGATATCTGCAGATCAATTCTCTATTATACCCTATGGCAGAGTTTCCCAAACTCCCCCCGTCCCCCGGTAGCCCAGTTCTTTCCTTATCGTCTGGTCAGAGGATGCTCAGGGAGCCATACAGACACTGCTTGCTGGCTTGGAGCTCTCCCCATCCTTCTCTGATGTTTCCGAACATCAGAAAGGGACGGGGGAGGGCTTCCGACCAGCACGCAGTCTCAGTATTGCTCCCTGAGGACGATCAGGAAGAGATACAGACACTGCGCACCAGCCAGGAGCTTTCCCTGCCCTCTCTGATGTTTCCGAGCTTCAGAGAGGGACAAGGGAGGGCTTCTGGCCAGTGTACAGTCTCTATAGAGCTCTCTGAGTGCTACATGCAGTGGCGGCATGGGGGGGCAGGGGCTGGAATGCAGCGCGGCATGCAGCGCTGAAAATAAATAGAGAGGGGAGGGGCTGTTGGGCCGTCCCTGGTGACCTGGTATTGAGGCTTCTGTGTCCCGGTACCGAGTCACGACCCTGCAAATGGGAAACGCTGCCCTTTGGGAATCGGTCTTCAGTGGGAATAACGGAGTGTGCAGCAGGCATTCCCCCCCCCCCCCCACCGCTCTCTGATGACCCTGAAGTAGGGTTGCCAAGTCCAATTGAAGAAATATCTGGGGACTTTGGAAGTGGAGCCAGGAGACATTAGGGGTGGAGCCAAGATCAGGGCTGTGACAAGCATAATTGAACTCCAAGGGGAGTTCTGGCCATCACATTTAAAGGGACGGCAAACTTTTTCAATGCCTTCATTCCCTAGCAAATAATGAAGAATAGGGGCACCTTCTTTTGGGGCTCATAGAATTGGACCCCCTAGTCCAATCGTTTTGAAACTTAGGGGATATTTTGGGGAGAGGCACTAGATGCTGTACTGAAAATTTGATGCCTCTACCTCAAAAAACAGCTCCCCCAGAGCCCCAGATACCTGCAGATCAATTCTCCATGGTTTTCTATGGGAATAAATCTCCATAGGGAATAACAGAGTTCCCAGCAGACATTTCCCTCCCCTCCCCCCCGCTTTCTGACGACCCTGAAGTGGGGGGAGGGTCTCCAAACTGGGGGATCCCCTGACCCCACGTGGGAATTGGCAGCCCCAGTAAGTACTCTAACCTGGGAAGCCACAGCCAAAAATGGACATTACAGAGGCTGAGCCGCATTTGCTTTGGTTGAGGGAAGAGAATCATGAGGCCCCCGGAAAACATACCAAGCGGCAAGTTCTTGTGATTCAGCCCGGCCCCCTGTCTCCTCCCACAAGCTCGGAACGAGGAACTGAAGCAGGAAGTGAAACAGCAGCTGGAACTGGCTCAGGAAACCAAAGAGGCCAAGGAAGTCGATTCCTCCCACGAGAAGGCGGCCATCTTGGAAAACCAAAGTGCGCAGCGAGAGCCTCAATCGAATCCTGTCCAGATGGGACCCGGAAGAAACCAGGTTTAGTAACGGGAGCAAATACTTGAGGGAAGCGAACCTCTGGTGGTGGGGGCAGGTAAAGTGTGGCTAGGAGCCTTGTGTTCGACAAGAGAATTTGGGAGCTGGGAAAGCTGGAGATGTAGGGTTGCCATCTCTGGGTTGGGGAATACCTGGAGATTTGGGGCTGGCATCTAGGGAGGGCAGAATTTGGGGAGGAGAGGGACTTCAGTGGGGTATAATGACACAGAGTCTATCATTCAAAGCAGCCATTTTTTTCCGGGGGAAAGGATTTCTGTCTGGAAATCAGTTGTAATTCTGGGACAACTCCAGCCCCCACCTGGGGATTGGCAACCCCAAGGGAAGGAAATGGGAAAGGACAGCCGGTGATAGGAAAGACCTTTTCTCTGCCTGAGACCCAAGAGACCCCGTGCTAGCTGCAATACTGAGTTAGATAGACTTAGGGTTGCCAAGTCCTCTTCATCCCCTGGCGGGGGGACATTTGTTTGTGCGAAACGACGTCGCCTGGAAGTGACATCAACAAAATGGCAGCGCCCATGCAGGGCCGCTCTAGGCGTTTTCAGGGAAACTCTATGGTTTTTCCGGACGCTCTAGCCATTTGGGAGATTAAATCTCTATGGTACCTATTGTGCCATAGAGTTTTACCTCCCAAATGGCTACAGCATCCGGGGAAAACCATCGAGTTTTCCCGGAAACGCCTAGAGTAGCCCCACATAGGCACCACCATTTTGATAACATCACTTCCGGGTGACATCATCGCGCCAGCAACATGGGGAGGTTCCTCCTGCCGGCCCAATGTGGGCCGGCGGGTTGAGAACCTCCCCAGCGGGAGATTCCCGCCCAGACCGGGGGCTTGGCAGCCCTAGATAGACTGGTATGGGCTGACTCATTATCAGGATGTTTTTGGACAAAGAGGAAGATGGGGGAAACAAAGTAGGAGTCCAGTCGCACCTTTGAGACCAACAAAGTTTTATTCAGAATGTAAGCTTTTGTATGCCAGCACACTTCATCAGACAATGGAATGGGGAACAATGAGCAGATCTACATATAGCTGGTGGGCAGGGGTTAAGAATGCAAAGTGGTATGAAACTTTGCATTCGTAACTGCTGCTCACCAGCTATATGTAATTCTGCTCACTGTACCCCTTCCCATTAGAACGGATAAAAGGACGTACTTCTTCACCCAAAGGGTGATTAACACATAGAATTCACTGCCACAGTGCTACAAGCATAACAAGCTTCAGGAGGGGATTGGATAAACATATGGAGCAGAGGTCCATCAGTGGCTGTTAGCTAACGCATATTGTTGGAACTCTCTGTCTGGGGCAAGTGATACTCTGTATTCTTGGTGTTTGGGGGGTGGGCAACGGTGTGAGGGCTTCTAGTGTCCTGGTCCCACTGATGGACCTCCTGATGGCACCTGGGTTTTTTGGCCCCTGTGTGACACAGAGTGTTGGGCTAGATGGGCCATTGGCCTGATCCAGCATGGCTTCCCTTATGTTCTCTTATGTTCTTACTCCTAGTTAACATGGCCTGAATGAATTAAAGCAGGCAACAGCAGACAGAAGCAACAGAACAACAAATCTTTGGTCAGAACAGGAGCCTATCGTCCAAAGGGGTGCATTTGTTGGGTTTCTGTTTGCTGATGCGTTTTGTCCTGTTCTCCTCTCCCATCATGGTTTTCCTCTTGCAGCAGCTCCCGTACATGGAGTTTCTGTCAAAAGAGACAGATCTAGATGAGGCCCAACGCAGCCTAAAGCGCAAGCTCCATGAGACTGAAGCGGCCCACGCGGAGACTATACTGGAGTTAGAGAAGACCCGGGACATGCTTATCTTGCAGCACCGCATCAACCGGGACTACCAGGTAAAATGAGGAGAGTGAGCTATCCAGCAAGCAGTTGGCTCAGAGGGTTCTGGAGGACTCAATTTGTGGACAAGCAGAATATTAATTGGACAGCAGAGGGACCTACCAGTCACCTTCTTGTCAGGCAAACAAATTTCTCTCCAGAATTCAATTAGGTGAAAACCAGTCTGTGAGTTTGCAGTTGAAGCTGATTCTGCACAGGGCCGATTGGCTAGTATCCATGCCATCATCAAGAAACCTACCTTCGCCCTTTCTCCACAGCAGTTTGGCAAATTGTTTGGGATAGATTGTGCTGTTTCTTTAAAGGCAATGAATGAACATTTGATGATATGAAGTAGATAAAAGAGAAGGAATGATTGGTGGATCAGCACAGGGATATACGCCTCTGAAGTCAGGAGAAAGCTTAGCTCACCCTAGACTTAGTTTTACTGTTGCTCTTACATTATATTCGTTCTAAGAGGCATTTTTGAAGGGATCAGCTGGGGAAGGAGATGGATAAGTGAGACTTCCCGGATCGGTGCCGGGAAAGTAAGTTTAG
Source organism: Heteronotia binoei (assembly GCF_032191835.1). Classification (NCBI taxonomy): domain Eukaryota; kingdom Metazoa; phylum Chordata; class Lepidosauria; order Squamata; family Gekkonidae; genus Heteronotia; species Heteronotia binoei. Next base: position 12,694,932 of record NC_083237.1, on the reverse strand, counting down.
GCAGAACCAGGTCTTGAAAAATACTCCCTCTAAGCTGTGGAGTCTTGTGAGCAAAATTTTTACTTTGTGAACTACTAGCTTTAAAATTGTGAGCTACTGCATAAATTAGCTTGCTGTGGGGCCATTTTTCTGGAGCTAAAACAAAAATGTGTGAGCTGGAGGCTAAAAAACTGTGAGCTAGCTTACACTAACTCATCTTAGAGGGAACACTGGCCATCAGGAGGTTCATCAGTGGGGCCAGGACACTAGAAGCCCTCCCACTGCACCCCCTCAAGCACCCAGAATACAGAGCATCACTGCCCTAGAGAGTTCCATCAATATCCTGTGGCTAATAGCCACTGATGGACCTCTGCTCTAGATGTTTATAAGAACATATGGGAAGCCATGTTGAATCAGGCCAATGGCCCATCCAGTCCAACACTCTGTGTTGCACAGTGGCCAAAAAGCCCAGGTGCCATCAGGAGGTCCATCAGCAGGGCCAGGACACTCGAAGTCCTCCCACTGTGCCCCCCCCCCCCCCCGCAAAACACCAGGAATACAGAGTGTCACTGCCCCAGACAGAGAGTTCCAACCATACGCTGTGGCTAATAGCCACTGAGGGACCTCAGCCTGACTTGACCCTACTCTTTCCAAGGCAGAGCTGGATGCGGTGGTGCTGAGGGCTGAGCAGGAGAAGAAGGCCCACGAGGAGAAGGAGCAGAGCATGGCCCGACTCCTGGACCTGCGGAGCGCTCGCATCCGCCAACTCGAAGGTCTGTTTTCATTGTTCAAGGTGTTGGTATTGACCTTTAAAGCCCTTTGTGGTCAGGGGCCTGCCTATCTACGGGACCGCCTTTCTCCGCATGTTCCCCAGCGAGCTCTGCATTCAGGGACACAAAATCTACTGCCCATCCCTGGACCAAAGGAGGCCAGATTATACTCCACAAGGGCTAGGGCCTTCTCGGTGGCAGCACCAGGAACGTGCTCCCGGAGGCTATAAGGGCCCTGCGGGATCTTTCTGCCTTCCGCAGGGCTCGCAAGACAGAACTGTTCCGACAGGCATTTCACATCTGACCTGGGAGAAGACTGCCACCCCACATCTTTAAAGAGCCTCTACATGGGGCTGCCCTTGTACCAAACACGGAGACTTCAGGTAGTCCAGAACGCGGCGGCCAGGCTGCTGGAGGGACTACCACGGTGGGAGCCTGCGCGGCCTGGGCTGCGGAATCTGCATTGGCTGCCGGTTGTATACCGTGTTCGCTATAAGGTGCTGGTTATCACCTTTAAAGCCCTATATGGCCGAGGACCTGCCTACCTAAAGGACCGCCTCTCCCCATATGTGCCCCAGAGAGCACTGAGGTCTAGTTCTCAGAACTTACTAACAATCCCTGGGCCAAGAGAAGTTAGGTTGAAGGCTACTAGGGAGCAGGCCTTCTCGGTGATAGCCCCTCGTTGGTGGAACGACCTTCCAGAGATGGTGCGAGCCCTGCGGGACCTGAACCAATTCCGCAGGGCTTGCAAAACATTTCTTTTCCAGCTGGCTTTCGAGATAGAACCTGATTAACTTAACGAGCGGACATCTAGCCATCTTGTGTACATTATGATTACAGCATTTTAGCACCTATTTTATATGTTTTACCTATTTTAAATAACTTATTTGTAATTGATATATTTAAATTGTTATGTTGTTTTATGTGAATCATGGGACTCTCATGTCTGTTATGTTGTTTTATGTGAATCATGGGACTCCCATGTCTGTTAGCCGCCCTGAGCCCGCCTGGCGGGGAGGGCGGGATATAAAAATAAAATATTATTATTATTATTATTACTATCTGATCACCAGCAGGAAAAGAATCGGCCTATACTGAAGACAGCACCATAGAGCAGGGGTGGCCAACGGTAGCTCTCCAGATGTTTGTTACCTACAGCTCCCATCAGCCCCAGCCAGCATGGCCAGTGGCCGGGGCTGATGGGAGTTGTAGGCAAAAAAACATCTGGAGAGCTGCCGTTGGCCACTCCTGCCATAGAATGTTTTTTTTTTTGAATGTTTTAATTGTAATTGTATTGTATTGGTTTTTAAATTGTAAGTGCAGATATCTAAATTGATTGTGAGCCGCCCTGACTCCGCTTGCGGAGAGGGCGAGATAGAAATTTAAGGTAAATAAATAAATTGTCGACACCCCTCTTTCTCCCCGATGAGGGCCCAAATAATTCCCCCTCTCCTCCATTTTATCCTCACAACAACACTGTGAGGTAGGTCACGCTGAGATTTTGTGACAGGCCTAAGGTCACCCAGCGAGCCTCCATGGCAGAGCAGGGAACTTCCCAGACCCTGGGCCCATTAGGACAGGGTTGTCAAAATCATGAGGGCCAGATCTGACATAAATGAGACCTCGTTGGGCTGGGCCATGTGTATCGTAAAACGCAATGACAGGTAGCAGAGATATAAACTTTATAAAGCACACAGACAAACACCATTAAAGATTTTTTGTTAAAAAAAACCTTAAAATAAAACATGCTTAAAACATGACCACACATTGGTCTTCTTTGTATCTCTCCTGTGTCATTCCTGTGTGAACTGGGTAAAGGAAGCTCTGGCTCTTTCCTTCCTTCCCCCAGCGACCAGGAGGGGAGGAGCCTCAGCCAATAGAAGGAAGGGAAGCTTGGCTCAGTAGTTCTGCTGTGCGATTGAGAGAGCCTGACAAAGCAAGCTCTATCTCCCTCCCTTCCTCCCCAAGGGAGGAGCCTCAGCCAATGAAGAAAATAGAGGTTTTGCTCTGTAGCTCCTGTGTGATTTGAGCAATCCTTGCAAAGCAAGGTGTGATGCATAGGGTTTCCAATCCTCACGTGGGGGCAGTTTGGAGGCCCTCCCACCGCTTCAGGGTCATCAGAAAGCGTGGGGGGGGAGGGAATGTTTGCTGGGCACTGCATTATTCCCTGTGGAGAACGATTCCCTTAGGGAATAATGGAGAATTGATCTGTTGGAATCTGGGGTCCGGGGGGGGGGGGTATTTTTTTGAGATAGAAGCACCAAACTTTCAGCATAGCATCCAGTGCTTCTCCCCAAAGAACCCTCCAAGTTTTAAAACGATTGGACCAGAGGGTACAGTTCTACGAGCCCCCAAAGAAGGTGTTCCTATCCTTCATTATTTCCAATGGAGGGAAGGCCTTTCAAAGGTGTGAGGTCCCTTTCAATGTGATGGCCAGAACTCCCTTTGGAATTCAATTATGCTTATCACAACCTTGCTCCTGGCTCCACCCCCAATGTCTCCTGGCTCCACCCCCAAAGGTCCCCAGTTATTTCTTGAATTGGACTTGGCAACCCTAGTGATGCAGAAGGAAGCAAGAGAAAGGGAGAAGGAAGCAGATGACAACCAGCTGCTTGGGGGCCTGATTCGGCCCCTGGACTGCATGTTTGACACCCCTGTGTTAGGATATCTGGAACAGTTAATCCTGTTCCCAGAACTAGTTCAGCAGTGTGCTTTAAGCTACACAAGAGCATCTTTGCGCCAGGTAGCCAAGCTTAGTCACAAAGCTACGCAGAGCCACTTGCCAGTCCATTGCACAGGGGTCCACGTGGCTGCTCTCCAGGTAGGGCTCAGAGGAATGGGCCTTCACGGCTCTTCCCCTCTCCTCCCTCCAGCACAGTTGAAGGATGTGGCCTATGGGACCAGGAGGCTCCCATTTCTACCCGACGAGGGCGACGTGACTACGGACCCTGACCGGACGAGCCCACGTCTGCAACTTGGCGAGAACCTCCTGGAGCTGCATATCTCCGGCGCGGTGCTGTCGGCCGAGCTGCTCCGTCTGCTGGGGGACCCGGAGCCCTCCACCTTTTGCACTTATTGCCTTTTACGACTTCGAGACCCACTCCACGCCCCTGGCGCGTGGCCCTCGGCCCCGCTACGGCTTCACTTCCCAGTATGTGGTGCGGGCGGAGCCTTTGTTCCCTGCAGTACTTGCAAGGGGCCGCCGCCCGCCTGGACCTCCACCTCGCTTCGGCTGTGGACCACACCACCCTGGCTTCCTGCTGGCTGCGTTTCGGAGAAGTCCTGGGGAGCGGGGAACAGGTGCACGCCACAGCTGTGCTACACGGTGAGAATCGCTTCGCCCCGCCGGGTTGTCAACTCTGGGTTGAGAAATTCCTGAAGATTTGGGGACGGAGTCTTGGAGGGTAGGGTTTGGGGAGGAGAAGAAGAAGATGATGATATTGGATTTGGATTTATACCCCGCCCACAACCTTGCTGCTGGCTCCACCCCCAGTGTCTCCTGGCTCCGCCCCCAAAGTCCTCAGATATTTCATGAATTGGACTTGGCAACCCTTAGCCTTCGGTGCATGCTGCGCTCGAGAGGACCCATTTGTGGTTCATGGCAGAGCCATCAACAAACCTAACCATGTTTCCACCTTTCCTCGCCTCCTTTGCGTCTCTTGGTTCCACGCTCCCCTTCCTACCTCCACATCCTGACATCCCGGCTTGCCCAATTCCCACCACACCTTCGCCTGCGTCCCTGTAGGTCCCAACGGCGAGGACTACGGCCTTCTGGAGTACTGGGTGAGGCTTCGTTTTCCGATCGAGCAGATCCTGAGGCTGCACCGCCAGCAGACCAAAGCCTTGGGTTACCTGTCTGCGGGAGTGCGACGGGCTCCTGTCACCCAAGAGAGGGTGAGGAAAGGGGAGCATGGGCCAAGTGAGAACTTATTTGCACATGTAGTGCTCTTCTCCTTACGGGGTCGTGGAATGAGTTCCTGCTGGGCTTTTTCTATGGAAAAAAAAGCACCCTGTTAACCTCACTGAGACTTAGGCTTGCCAATCCCCAGGTCCCAGCGGGGGTTCTTCCGCTTTCCCAGGCTCCTTCCCGCCACCAGTCAGCTGGCCAGCAGGGGAAGCCCCGCCCCCAGAGGGCCATGTGCGTTTCCAGCTCTGGAGGCTTCAGTCTCTACTTGAGAAAGGCTTCTTCTTGGGATGGGGTGTCTGTGTTACTTTGAAGAAGTTGGCAGCAACTCGTGAGTAGAGAGGCCAAGCCCTCTCTTCAGAGTCACCAGAAACGGGGGTGGGGTGGGGGTGGGGAAACATCTGCTGAGCACTTCATTATTCCCTTTGTAGAGATCGATTCTCATAGGGTATAATGGGGAATTGATCTGGGGGTTTCGGGGGCTCTGGGGGAGCTATTTTTTGAGGTAGAGGCACCAAATTTTCAGTATAGTATCTAGTGTCTCTCTCTAAAGTACCTCCCAAGTTTCAAAACGATTGGACCAGAGGGTCCAATTCTATGAGCCCCCAAAGAAGGTGCCCCTATCCTTCATTATTTCCTATGGAAGGAAGGTGTGCTGTCCCTTTAAATGTGATGGCCAGAACTCCCTTGGAGTTCAATTATACTTGTCACACCCTTGTTCCTGGCTCCGCCCCCAGAGTCTCCTGGCTCCATCCCCAAAGTCCCCAGATATTTCTTGAATTGGACTTGGCAACCCTACTGAGACTAGCCTTCCACCACTTAAAGGAAACCTTCTTACCTTTTGCAGCTTCCATTACTTTGATTCCCCACTCCTCCACTTGCACCTGCTGGAATGGCCTTGGGTCAGCCATAGCTCTGGCAGAGGTTGTCCTTGAAAGGGCAGCTGCTGTGAGAGCCCTCTCCAGCCCCACCCACCTCACAGGGTGTCTGTTGTGGGGGAGGAAGGTAAAGGAGATTGTGAGCCGCTCTGAGACTCTTCGGAGTGGAGGGCGGGATATAAATCCAATATCTTCTTCTTCTTCAATATCTTCTTTGTTTGTTAACCATGCAGGCCTTTTTCTATACCTATTTCTGTGCCTTTCCTAACCTGTGGAATATATTTTATCTGAGTGTCTAGGATTGTAGTTTAGTCTCCAAGCCTCCCCAAGGGTTTTGACCCTTTTTACCTTTCCTTTCAGTTTCCTCTTCATATGCCCCCTCATCTCAGAGGAGTTACCCCTTTTCAAGTTTAAAAGTGGTTGTGCTGGTCTTTTGGGGGCAGCTCCCTATTTGTACAAACGTTGACGTCAATAACATTATAGTCACTGTTCACAAGCAGTGCAATCACTTGTACATCTCTCACCAGGTCTTGGGCATTACTTAGGACTTTTCTAAGTAGAAAGGGTGTGAGGGAATCTTCCTGTTATACGACGCCCCTCACTTTTTGTGGATATTCACAAAACCCTAAACGCCAAATTCCCTGTGTATTTCTTCACAAGTTCGACAGGATGCTGGTCTCTCATTGTCTGTTTGGGCATCCCCCTTAAATCAGCGAGTCTCGGGGCTTGGACCACAACCGTGGTTTTCTCAACTGTGCTTAACCCCGGCACCTCCCTTTCCCACCTCAGGTTATGGGCCCAGGTTGGAATGAGTTCAGCGTGCGGATTGAAGGCTGCGCCGGCCTGCGCAGCCGCTGGCTCGGCTCCCAGCCCAGCCCCTACGCCATGTATCAGTTCTTCACCTTCCCAGATCATGACACCGTCATCGTCCCTTCCAGCAACAACCCCCACTTCGGAGACCTGCGCAGCTTCCCTCTGAGGGTCACGCCGGAGCTGCACTATTACTTGCTCCGGGAGAGCTTGTGGGTGTATGTGTTTGACGACGAAGAAATCGAACCTGGGAATTACCTGGGCAAAGCTCAGATCCCACTATTGCCGCTAGCACATGGACGCAGTGTCACAGGTGAGACGTGTAGATCTTCCGTTCCCAATATATCTGTGTATACCAAGTTGCCTAGGCCTTTGTGTCCTCCATCTCTACCTTTGTTGCTGTGGGCCAGCCTCCTCACAAATGGCAGCTGTCTGTTTTCTGCTTGGCTATACTCGTACTGCCCATCCTCTACAGGGCTGGCCCTAGACTGACACCTAGGCAAGGCTGATTTCTGGCACACACACACCCTCCACTGCACTGATAGCATCAACGATTCACATGGAGGATGCCCAATTTGGCACCGTCAGAAGGCCGACTCTCTAGGCAATTGCCTAGTTTGCCTAGTGGCAGGGCCCGCCCTGGTCCTCTAAGGAGAACAGTGCAGCGTGCATGGTTCTGCCTTTCTCGTTTTATCTTCCCAACAACCCTGTGAAGTTGGTTAGGCTGATAGCAGAAGTGACTGGCCCAAGGTCACCCAGCCAGGATTCAAAACTCAGGAGAGCCAGTTTGGTGTAGTGGTTAAGTGTGCGGACTCTTATCTGGGAGAACCTATTCCCCACTCCTCCACTTGCACCTGCTAGCATGGCCTTGGGTCAGCCATAGCTCTGGCAGAGGTTGTCCTTGAAAGGGCAGCTGCTGTGAGAGCCCTCTCCAGCCCCACCCACCTCACAGGGTGTCTGTTGTGTGGGGGGGGGGAAGGGAAAGGAGATTGTGAGCCGCTCTGAGACTCTTCGGAGTGGAGGGCGGGATATAAATCCAATATCTTCTTCTTCTACTCATTTTACCAACCTCGGAAGGATGGGAGACTGAGTCAACCTTGAGCTGGCTACCTAAACCCAGCTTCTGCCGGGATCGAACTCAGGTCATGAGCAGAGCTTTGGACTGCAGTACCGCAGCTGACCACTCTGCACCTTGGGGCCTCATACTTTTTAAATTACTTTCTCCTATATGGCCACAGTGGCAGGATGAAGATTTTCATCCGTCAGCTTTATGTTTTGGTTATTTTCCCATTTTTTGTGGGGAAACATATTACGAAGTTTGTCAAATCTTAGAGTTCAGCAAAATTCTCACAGGAGGTTTGAACAATGGAGCCCAGAGGCGACTATTGGGGGTGGGGGGTGGGGGGGAAGAAAGAGCACAATAAAAATTTAGAGGTTCTGGAGCTCTGCTCCTGTGACCTCCTGCCCAAAATGAGGCCTGCCCTAGGGTGACCAGAAGTTGGCATTTTCAGTCACCTCATAATAACAGCTAGGTGAGCCAAGCCCATCCTGAATTCCACCACTGCCCACATCAGAAGAAGAAATTGGATTTATATCCCACTCTATACTCTCAGAGCTGTCACAATCTCCTTTACCTTCCTCCCCAACAGACACCCTGTGAGTGAGGTAGGTGGGGCTGAGAGAGCTCTTACAGCCGCTGCCCTTTTAAAGACAACTCTGCGAGAGCTATGGCTGACCCAAGGCCATTCCAGCAGCGGCAAGCGGAGGAGTGGGGAATCAAACCCAGTTCTCCCAGATAAGAGTGCGCACACTTAACCACTACATCAACCCCTTCCGCTTCTCGTTCTCCTCTTCCCCAGGAGACTTTGTGCTCACAGACCCGACGGGGAAGGCCAGCGGTTCCATCAGCCTGAGCCTGGAGTGGAAGCTTCTTTATGCGCCCCCGGAGGATTCCCTGCGGAAGGCAGCCTTGGATCGCGAGGCCCATCAGCGGTCTTTGGAGCTGCAAATTGAGAAGGAACGAGCTGCACTGCAGAGCTCGGTAAGAAAGCTCAAGGTTAGGATCCGTCCTCAGATTTTGTGTTGTTCTGGGCACAGGCCTTTTCAGACAGTTTCAAGAGAGGATTGGATCAGCATATGGAGCAGAGGTCCATCAGTGGCTATTAGCCACAGTGTATTGATGGAACTCTCTGTCCAGGGCAGTGATGCTCTGTATTCTTGGTGCTTGGGAGGGGCAACAGTGGGAGGTCTTCTGGTGTCCTGGCCCTGCTGATGGACCTCCTGATAGCACCTGGGTTGTTGTTTTTTTTGCCACTGTGTGACACAGAGTGTTGGACTGGATGGGCCATTGGCCTGATCCAACATGGCTTCTCTTATGTGACACAGAGTGTTGGACTGGATGGGCCATTGGCCTGACCCTACATGGCTTCTCTTATGTTCTTATGGGAACAGAGAAAACTGGTGGAGTAGATGACAGCTAAGCCAATGTGTCCTACAGCTAATCCTAGTGGACTTGTCTTCTTAGCTCTGGTACAGTTTTTTACTTTGTAAATCCTTAATGCTCAGGGGTCCTTTTGTAGAAAAAGAGGTGCCAGAGCTCATTAGCACAACTCATTTGCATGACTCACTTGCATCTGCCGCACACCCCTGACATCACCAGAAGGGGTACTAAATGATATCAGCTCAGCATCTACCTTAAAATACTTCTTGAATTATAATTGTCCTAATAAAACCCCGCGGAAGAGCCCCTTGGCGCAGAGTGGTAAAGCTGCAGGACTGCGGTTTGAAATCTCTGCTCACGACCTGAATTCGATTCTGGCTGAAGCTGGATTCAGGTAGCTGGCTCCAGGTAGACTCAGCCTTCCATCCTTCTGAGGTCAGTCAAATGAATCCCCAGCTTGCTGGGGGCAAAGTGTAGATGACTGGGGAAGGCAATGGCAAACCACCCCGTCAAAAGTCTGCCGTGAAAACGTCGTGATGCGATGCCACCCCAGAGTCGAAAATGACTGGTGCTTGCACAGGGGACCTTTCCTTTTTCCCCATCATGCTTTTTAAATTACTTTCTCCTGTGTGGCAACAGTGTTATGATGAAGATTTTCATCTGTCTGCTTTAAATGTTTTGGTTAGTTTCCCCTTTTTTGCGGGGGGGGGGGGGGGAATTAGCAAGTTTGTCAAATCTTACGAGTTCATCAAAATTCTCACAGGGGGCTTGAACAAGGGAGGCCAGAAGCTCGACTGTTTATGTTCCTGCACACATCTTCAGAGAGAGGAGGGGACAGAGGGAGGAGGGAAAGAAAGAGCCGGGGGGGGGGGGGAGAGAGAGAGAGAGAGAGGGAGGGAGGGGGGTAAGAAAGAAAGAGCACAATAACATTTAGACGTTCCAGAGCTCTGTTCCTGTGAGCTCCTGCCCAAAATGAAACCCGATTTTGCTGTCTGGTTTTTGGGGCTATAATATAGCGTAGGTGTGGCCAGCGGTAGCTCTCGAGACGTTTTTGCCTACAACTCCCATCACCCCCAGCCATTGGCCATGTGGCTGGGGCTGATGGGAGTTGTAGGCAAAAACATCTGGAGAGCTGCCATTGGCCACCCCTGATATAGCGGGTTTGATACAGGGAAGAGGCGAGGTGATAGTGAACGTCAGCTCTTTATTAGGTACAGCATAAGGTGGACGGCCCTTTAAGACCGGGGAACTGGGCCGCGGGGCCAACTATATATAACTCAGGGTTCCCGTGCAAGCACGGTGTTGGGCCATTCAAACCAGCAGGCGAGCCGTGATTGGTGCGAGCCGTGATTGGTGATTGGTGCAGGGATTCGGATCCTGCTGCCCATTGTTGCCAAGTCCCCAAGCTCCGTTCGTTCGTATGGCTCCAACGAGCCCGGCAGGAACACCCATTTCAGTCCTCACTAGAGTCCACATGCACAACAGGGGCAAAAGACAATCTCAGGTGGTTTGACGTTGCCCACCCCTGCGTGGTGACGCGTGACCCTATTAGAAGGAACGGGCTGAGCACCGCCTCATAGAACTGGCACAGACAGACTTCCGAGGCGGCAGCGCAGCTAGAAAGACGGAGCGGTCAGGACCCTTTTCACAACGCTTGCCAGCCTCCCTCTCTAACATGAGACCTCCCAGCACCCCTGTTCTAGGGTTGCCAATCCCCAGGTGGGGGCAGGGGATCCCCCGGTTTGGAGGCCATCCCCCCGCTTCAGGGTCATCAGAAAGCGGGGGGAGGGGAGGGAAATATCTGCTGGGAACTCTATTATTCCCTATGGAGATTTATTCCCATAGAAAATCATGGAAAATTGATCTGTGGGTATCTGGGGCTCTGGGGGGCTGTTTTTTGGGGTAGAGGCACCAAATTTTCAGTATAGCATCTAGTGCCTCTCCCCAAAATGCCCCCCAAGTTTTAAAAAGATTGGACCAGGGGGTCCAATTCTGTGAGCCCCAAAAGAATGTGCCCCTATCCATTATTTCCTATGGAAGGAAGGAATTGAAAAGGTGTGCCGTCCCTTTAAATGTGATGGCCAGAACTCCCTTTGGAGTTCAATGATGCTTGTCACAGCCTTGATCTTGGCTCCACCCCTAATGTCTCCTAGCACCACCCCCAAAGTCTCCTGGTTCCACCCCCAAAGTCCCCAGATATTTCTTGAACTGGACTTGGCAACCCTACATAGAACTGGCACAGACAGACTTCCGAGGGGGCAGTACAGCTAGAAAGACAGAGAGGTCAGGACCCTTTTCACAACGCTTGCCAGCGTCCCTCTCTAACATGAGACCTCCCGGCACCCCTGTTCGTTGCTGGGGGAAACAAGGGAGTGGCATGCCAGCATTTCTCAGTGGCAACCGGAAGCAACACCATAGCATAGATGCTGGCCAGGCACCAACTTACCAGGACCAGTTGGTGTAGCGGTTAACTGCACGGACTCTTGTCTTGGGAGAACCGGGTTGGATCCCCCACTCCTCCACTTGCAGCTGCTGGAGTGACCTTGGGTCAGTCATAACTCTCTCAGAGCCGTTCTCTCCAGAACAGTTTCTGTCAGAGCTCTCTCAGTCCTACCTACCTCACAGGCAGTGTTCCCTCTAAGCTGAGTTAGCATGTGCTAGCTCACAGATTTTTAGCCTCCAGCTCACACATTTTTGGCTTAGCTCAGGAAGGAAGACCTCAGAACACAATCATTTATGCTGTAGCTCACCACTTTAATGCCAGTAGCTCACAGCTTTTATATCAGGAGCTCACAAAGTAGAATTTTTGCTCACAAGTCTTTGCAGCTTAGAGGGAACGTTGCTCACAGGGAGTCTGTTGTGGGGGATGGGGAAGGAAAGGAAAGGAGATTGTAAGCTTGAGACCCCTTCAGGTTGCGGAGGGCAGGGGATCAATCCAATCTCATCTTTCTCTTCTTCTCTCTTACCTTGCTTTTGGGCAGGGCGGGGCCTCTGCTCCGGTGCTGCACAAACCAGCTCCCAGCCCCACCACTCCTTTGCGCTCCCAGCACCAGAGGAAGAAGCCACGTCTCAGCTTGCCAGAGCCTGAGAGGCACCTTCAGAAACACGTGGAGCTGGAAAACGGAACCAGAAGAGCAGCTCAAGTGAGTTCAGCGACAGAAGCCAGAAGAGGCGGAGGAAAGGAAGCTGTGCACAGCGCCATCCAGAAGGTGAGAGGGAAGGCCCAGGCTTATTAGATCTTAACAGCTGGGCCACTCATGTTTTAAGCATCTTATCCAGGGGTCTCCGAGATGGTGCCCACCAACATGTTTCTTGTCTCCTAGCAACCCCGCCCCGGAGTCGTGGGGGTCTGCCACCTACTTGCGAGTAGGCGGCAGGTGTGGGGCTACTCACGAGTAGGTGGCATGCACAGGGCTACTTGTGAGTAGGTGACTCAGAGGCAGAGCTGTGCTGCCCAGGGCGAGTAGCCCCGCGCCTGTCGCCTGTTCGCAAGTAGCCCCACGCCTGCCTCCTCCCCATTTCCTGGATGGGAAGGAAGTGGGGAGGAGACAGCAGCGGCAGCCGCCCTTTCAGGACACTGGTCTCCTGCGCAACGCCTGGTTTTACCCACCAATCAGCTGATCGGCAGATAGCCGAGAGCCCACTAGACTGCCCTTCCAGGCATTGAAATAGACCTGGGATGGGGAAGGAAGGAGGAGGCTGGGGAGCGGGCAAACTAGGCGTTTGCCTAGAGGGGAGGAGGGGAAGGCTGAATTCGGCGCCCCTGCTTTGCGGGAGCCCTAGGCATAGTTTGCCTAGCAGGGGAACCGGCCCTGCCTATCAAGTGTTTTTGAGAAAGTGGGCAGAGTCATGTAGGGCTTTTTGCCTGGCAAGCCTGCTTAGCCATCATCGATCTGATAAGCTTGAGGCCTTCCCCTGATAAGACCATCAGAAGAACCCTGCGGGATCAAACCAGTAATCCATCTAGTCCATCATCCCGTCTCTCACAGGCCAACCAGTTCCATTGGGGGGCCAACAACAGAGCATAGAGGCTAAGGCCCTCGCCCAATAGGACCATCAGAAGAGCCCTGCTGGATCAGACCAGTGGATCAGACCATCTAGTCCAGCCGGGGACGTCTCACAGGGACACTCTAGGACTTGTGCTACAAACTCTGTGGTACCATAAAGTTTTATGTGGTACCAGGGGAGGGACGGTGGCTAAGTGGTAGAGCATCTGCTTGGGAAGCAGAAGGTCCCAGGTTCAATCCCTGGCATCTCCAAAAAAAGGGTCCAGGCAAATAGGTGTGAAAAACCTCAGCTTGAGACCCTGGAGAGCCGCTGCCAGTCTGAGAAGACAATACTGACTTTGATGGACCAAGGGTCTGATTCAGTAGAAGGCAGCTTCATATGTTCATATGTTTATTCCTGTGGTACCATAGAGCTTTACTGTAAATCCTGGAGCGTTTCCTGTGTGACACTCTAGGAATCGCAGTAAAACTCTATGGTACCGTAGAGTTTTTAGAGCAAACCCTAGAGTGCCCCCATACAACCTCCACAGCGTGATGACATCACTTCTGGCTGATGGCATTGCACCCTGCATGCAAAGAGCATGCAATGAACAGGTCCCCCGCTGCTAGGCTTGCCAATCCCCAGGTCCCAGCGGTGGTTGTTCCGCTTTCCCAGGCTCCTTCCCACCCCCAGAGGAACATGTGCCTTTCCACCTCCGGAGGCTTCAGTCTTTGGTTGAAAGGCTTCCTCTTGGGATGGGGTGTCTGTGTTACTTTGAAGAAGTTGGCAGCAACTCATGAGTAAAGAGGCCAAGCCCTCACTTCAGAGTCGCCAGAAAATGGGGTGTGGGGGGGAGGGAAACGTCTGCTGAGCACTTCATTATTCCCTATGTGGAGATCGATTCTCATAGGGTATAATGGGGAATTGATCTGGAGGTTTTGGGGGCTCTGGGGGAGCTGTTTTTTGAGTTAGAGGCACCAAATTTTCAGTATTGTATCTAGTGCCTATCTCCAAAGTACCCCCCAAGTTTCAAAATGATTGGACCAGGGGGTCCAATTCTGTGAGGCCCAAAAGAAGGTGCCCCTATCCTTCATTATTTCCTATGGAAGGAAGACATTTAAAAAGGTGTGCTGTCCCTTTAAAATGTGATGGCCAGAACTCCCTTGGAGTTCAATGATGCTTGTCACACCCTTGTTCCTGGCTCCACCCCCAATGTCTCCTGGCTCCACCCCCAAAGTCCCCAGATATTTCTTGAATTGGACTTGGCAACCCTAGGACTGAAGAAAATGGGGTTAAAAATCCCCCCCCCCCCCAGTCATGAAGCAGCTCAGTGGGTTCCCCTAGGTCAGGAACACTTTCTCTGTTATCCTAACCTCCCTTGCCACATTGTCATGAGGATAACTTGGAGAATGACACACACACTGCCCTCTATTGCTTGCCAAAAGGCAGGGATAACAATGTGATTTGTAGGAGAGACGCTCGCTCGGTTCTTCAACACAAGCAAAGCATACAGATTCTCATAGGGTATAATGGGGAATTGATCTGGAGGTTTCGGGGGCTCTGGGGGAGCTGTTTTTTGAGGTAGAGGCACCAAATTTTCAGCATAGTATCCAGTGCCTCTCCCCAAAGTACCCCCCAAGTTTCAAAATGACTGGACCAGGGGGTCCAATTCTATGAGCCCCAAAAGAAGGTGATTTGTAGGATTGACGCTCGCTCGGTTCTTCAACGCACACAAAGCATACAGATTAGGATGCTCCAGTTGCCTTCGCTTGTCTTGCATCCACAATTTTGGCTTCCATTTGTGCTGGAGAAGCTGCCTCGCCCCCAGCCGGTCTGCTGTTCTTCTCCCCTGACCAAGCCAGCATTTATGTCCCAGCAGGTGGTTCTGGAAAAGCTCAAAGAGGAGGAAGAAGAAACGCCACCGGCTGTTGCAGAAGAGAGCTGGCCAGCAAGGTCCCAGGATTCAGAAGCCGAATCAAGGGCACCCTCGGAAGCAGAAGCCGAATCAAGGGCACCCGCAGAAGCAGCCGCACCGAAGGACGCTGGTAGGAGTCAAAGGGCCAGCACGGTACCCGGTGACTAGGGCAGGCAGAGTTTCTTTGTCAAAGGCAAGAGAAAGAAGAGCAGGGGAAGATAAGAAGGGTATGCACAGGCCTAATGGTGGGCAGGAGCTCACAGGAGCGGAGTCCCAGACGCTCTAAATCAGGGGTGGTCAAACTGTGGCTCTTTCACACAGATTGTGTGGCTCTCAAGGCCCCCACCACCCTGTTGGGCAGCTTGGAGAAGGCATTTGTCTCTTTAAATCACTTCTCCAAGCTTGAAAAATGCTTTTAAAGTTAAAAGTTGCTTCCTTTCCACCTTTCTCTCCCACATCTATTCGCCTTCCTTCCTGCCTGCCGGCCTGCTCTCAGACATCTGACATTCATGCCTTGCAGCTCTCAAACATCTGACTTTGTTCTATGTCACTCTTATGTTAAGCAAGTTTGGCCTCTCCTGGTCTAAATTTTATTATGCTCTTTCTTTCTTCCCCCACCCCTCGGTCAGGGCTCATGACACCCCCCCCCCCCAAAAAAAACCACCCTTGCTTCTGGGCTCAATTCTTCAAACCCCCTGTAAGAATTTTGCTGAACTCTACGATTTGACAAACTTTCTAATTCCCACCCACCCACCCCCCCAATGAAAAAAAGGGGGAAATAACCAAATCATATAAAGCAGACAGGTGGAAATCTTCCTCATGCCACTGTGGCCACAGAGGAGAAAATAATTTAAAAAGTGTGATGGGAGTAAGGTTTGGTTAGGACAGTTCTAATTCCAGAAGCATTTCAAGGTAGATGCTGAGCTAATATGATTTAGTACACCGTCCAGTGATGTCAGGGGTGTGTGGCATATGCAAATGTGTGGTGCTCATGAGCTCCGGCACCTCTTTTTCTACAAAACGACCCCTGGGTATGCATAACACAGCTGGTGAGCATCAGACACGAGACAGAAACATCCCTATTTAAAGAGTCTAGCCACAAAGTCTGTGCGGCAGAGAAAAGAGCACGTTATGCATATCTGAAACCCCTTTTGTGGAGAGTCAGTTTGGTGCAGTGGTTAAGTGTGTGGACTCTTATCTGGGAGAACCAGGTTTGATTCTCCCCTCCTCCACTTGCACCTGCTAGCATGGCCTTGGCTCAGCCATAGCTCTGGCAGAGGTTGTCCTTGAAAAGGCAGCTGCTGTGAGAGTCCTCACAGGGTGTCTGTTGTGGGGGAGGAAGAGAAAGGAGATTGTGAGCCGCTCTGAGACTCTTTGGAGTGGAGGGCGGGATATAAATCCAATATCTTCATCTACCTCACAGGGTGTCTGTTGTGGGGGAGGAAGGTAAAGGAGATTGTGAGCCGCTCTGAGACTCTTCGGAGTGGAGGGCGGGATATAAATCCAATATCTTCATCTACCTCACAGGGTGTCTGTTGTGGAGGAGGAAGGGAAAGTAGATTGTGAGCCGCTCTGAGACTCTTCGGAGTGGAGGGCGGGATATAAATCCAATATCATCTTCTAAGCTTCTGTGGACCACAGCTTGTCTTCTACAGCGACTGAATTGAGAAAGCTTAATGCGGCTAAGGGGAGAAGGGAACTTCTTGGGTCACGGTTGCTCTTTCTTTGCCCACAGCCTCAGAGGAAGCAGAAAGTGCCAGCGACGCTCCGACCACCGAGAGTGATGAAGTCGTGGTGGCAACATCTGGGGTGCAGGAGCCTCCAGAGCTGGTAAGTAGAAAGTCATACGAACCTCAGGAGAGACCTGCTGGATCAGCTCGATAGACCATCTGGTCCAGCATCCTGTCTCCCACAGTGGCCAACCAGTTCCTGTGGAGGACCAACGAGAAGACACGGAGGCTGGGATTTTCATAAGAACCTCAGAGGAACCCTGGTGCATCGAAGCAGCTACAAGCTTGGAAAGCTTCAAGAGAGGGGATTGGATAAATGCATGGAGCAGAGGTCCATCAGTGGCTCCTAGCCACAAGATATAGAGGGAACACTACATCTTGGGTAGTGATGCTCTGTATTCTTGGTGCTTGGGGGACCACAGTGGGAGGGCTTCTAATGTCCTGCACCCACTGGTGGACCTCCTGAAGGCATCTGGGTTTGGCCGTGTGACACAGAGTGTTGGGCTGGGTGGGCCATTGGCCTGATCCTACATGGCTTCTCTTATGTTCTCATGTCTGGGGCAGAGATGCTCTGTATTCTTGATGCTTGGGGGCCACAGTGGGAGGAGTTCTGGCCCTGCTGGTGGACCTCCTGATGGCACCTGGGTTTGGCCGCTGTGTGACACAGAGTGTTGGGCTGGGTGGGCCATTGGCCTGATCCTACATGGCTTCTCATATGTTCTCATGTCTGGGGCAGGGATCTGTATTCTTGATGCTGGGAGGCCACAGTGGGAGGATTTCTGGAGTTCTGACCCCGCTGGTGGACCTCCTGATGGCACCTGGGTTTTTTGGCCGCTGTGTGACAGAGAGTGTTCAGCTGGATAGTCCATTGGCCTGATCCAACGTGGCTTCTCTTGTGTTCTCAACCAAATTGCCCTTCCTCCCTAAAGCTTCAGCTGAGCCTCTTTTGAACAGGGGACTCTGTTTTCTACTCCTTAGCGGTTTTTAGACAGAATTCGCGTGGAGGTGGTTTCTCTGAGCCTACACCCAGACAGCGAGCCAGTTGCCAACAAGGGCATCCAGCAACTCTATGTGGAGTACCGCTTCCCTGGAGTGCCGCTGGAAGAAACAGAGACCCCCTTCTCGTTAAGGAAGCCTCTCGGAGGCCAGGAGATCTACTTCCACTTCAGCAAGGGTGAGTGAATGTACGGATCGTTCCTGTACTGTGTACACTTGATTGTTGTTTGCAGGCCTTGAATTCAGCAGGAGCTCACAGGAGCACAGCTCCTGAACCTTTCTGAGGGTTCCCCCTCTTCCTCCCCACCCACCTTGTCCATTGAATAGGAGGTGCAGCTGCATAACAATCTCTGGATGAGAGAAGGCAGCCAGCCAGCCACCAGGAGCTTTGCCACACCCCCAGCAGCCCTCATTAACCCCTGGAGAAGACCATGCCACTCTTTCTCTACTTTTTATGTGATTTTGGGTGGCAGGTGGCTTGCTGGCCTTTTGACTGGGGGGGTGGCCAAGGAGAGCCCCAGGTGAGCAAGGCCAGTGATGGACCTTATGTTTATCCAATCTCCTCTTGAAGCTGTCTATGCTTGCAGCCGCCGCCACCTCCTGTGGCAGTGAATTCCATGTGTTAATCACCCTTTGGGTGAAGAAGGACTTCCTTTTATCAGTTCTAACCCAACTGCTCAGCAATTTCATGGAGTGCCCACGAGTTCTTGTATTGTGAGAAAGGTGTGAAAGGACTTCTTTCTCTACCTTCTCCATCCCATGCATAAGCTTGTAAACCTCTGTCACAGGCGTGTCGAACTCATTTGTTATGAGGGCCGGATCTGTTATAAATGAGACCTTGTTGGACTGGACTATGTTGGGTTGGGCGGGGCCATGTGTGTACCTATCTAAGATTAGGTAGCAGAGATATAAATTTTATAAAGAATACAGACAAACACAAATATATATTTTTAAAACTGTAAAACATGCTTAAAACGTTAACACTCGTTGGTCTTAAAGATGCTTTCTTTGTATTTCTCCCATGAGATCCAGGGAACAGGGCAAAGGAAGCTCTGGCTCTTTCCTTCCTTCCCTGGGGGACTCCGGGGTGAGAGCCTCAGCCAATAGAAAGAAGAGAGGCTTGGCTCAGTAGCTCTGCTGTGCAATTGGGAGATCCTGTCAAAGCAAGCTATTCCTCCCCGAGGAGCCTCAGCCAATGGAGAAAATAGAGGTTTTGCTCTGTAGCGCCTGTGCAATTGAGCAAGCCTTGCCAAGTAAGATGTTATGCAGAAGGAAGCAAGAAAGAGGGAGAAGGAAGCAGATGACAGCCAATTGCTCGGGGGACTGATTGGAGCCCTCCAGGGGCCTGATTTGGCCCCCGAAATGCATGTTTGACACCCCTGCTCTATCATGTCACCCCTCAGTCGTCATTTCTCCAAGCTGAATTGCCCCAAGTGCCTTAACCTTTCTCTGGGCATTTTCTTCTCCCAGAGGAAAATACCTCCACTAGGGGAACTGATCTATGTGATAAAACCACACCTTTGTTATGTAGATCCACGTACTCAATGTGAATCGGTGCTAATGCGAAACCCGTCCTGCCTTCTTCTCCTGCAGTAATTAAACTGAACCCGGATCCAGCCAGCGTTCAGAGGCAGCTGCTGTTTTCCATGCTGGTGGCAGAGGAACCACAGCATAACCAGTGAGCATCCCCTTGCGGACCCTTCCACCCCCAGCCAGTTTGGTATAGTGGTGAAGTGCGCAGACTCTTATCTGGGAGAAGCAGGTTTGATTCCCCACTCCTCCACTTGCAGCTGTTGGAATGGCCTTGGGCCAGTCATCGCTCTCAGAGTTGTCCTTGAAAGCGCAGCTTCCGAGAGAGCTCTCTCAGCCCCACCCACCTCACAGGGTGTCTGTTGTGGGGGAGGAAGATAAAGGAGATTGTGAGCCACTCTGAGACTCTGAAATTCAGAGTGGAGTGCGGGATATAAATCCAATATCCTCCTCCTCTCTTTGAGCATTCCCAGCATTACAGCTGTGGTTTGTTCACTGGATTCAACGGACCACTCCTTTCGCCTTCATTTGATCTAATGAACAAGCGGGACTTCTAAAAGGCCTACACTTGATTTCACACTTGGGGCTGGGAGGGGCCAGTTTGTTTTTTCCCAGGTGTTGTAATAGTGGGCTCTCACTCAGCCCCACCCACCTCACAAGGTGTCTGTTGTGGGGGAGGAAGATAAAGTAGACTGTGAGCCGCTCTGAGATTCTGCAATTCGGAGTGGAGGGCGGGATATAAAGCCAATATCACCATCATCATCAATCATCATCCATCACCCATCACCATCACCATCCATCATCATCACCATCCATCCCCATCATCCATCACCATCCATCACCATTACCATCCATCATCACCATCATCATCCATCACTACCATCCATCACCATTACCATCATCCATCACCATCCATCACCATCCCCATCATCATCCATCACCATCACCATCCATCATTCATCACCATCCATCACCATCACCCATTACCATCTCCATCCCTCACCATTACCATCTGTCACCATCACCATCATCCATTACCATCCATCACCATCCCCATCCATCATCATCCATCACTACCATCCATCACCATCATCATCCATCACCATCCTCATCATCATTCATCACCATCATCCATCACCATCCATCACCATCCCCATCCATCATCATCCATCACTACCATCCATCACCATCATCATCCATCACCATCCTCATCATCATTCATCACCATTACCATCATCATCCATCACCCATCACCATCCATCACCATCCCCGTCCATCATCATCATCCATCACCATCCATCCCCATCCCCATCCTCCCTCTCCTCCTTCTTCTCCCCTCCCGTTTCAAAGCTCCTGTCCCCTTGCAGCATGCCAAAAAGAACTGGGCCCTTCACTGAGCTCTCTCAGCCCCACCTACCTCATAGGGTGTCTTTGTGGGGGAGGAAGATAAAGGAAATTGTGCCGCTCTGAGACTGATTCAGAGCGAAGGGCGGAATATAAATCTACGGCCTCCTTCTTCTTCATCTCCCACAACTGGTCAGAGGGAGGACAAGTGAGTCCGCTTTGCCCCTGGATTCACTGTGTCCTCCCATCACTGTAGGCTGCAGTTTGTAGTGGTGAGTGAGCCTCTGCCCGGGGCTGGAGGAGAGTGTGACGACGTGGGCTTTGCCTACCTGGACCTGCGGCAGATCCTTCTGACGGGAACAGACATCCTGCAGCAGAATCTGCAAGGTAAGAAGCTGGATCCCACCCGGGTTGCAAGCTAGGACGCCCCCCCAGCCCTGTTGTGCATGTGGCAGAGACAGCACAACCTTCAGGCCACATGTTTCAAGTTTCAAAATGGTCCACAAAACATTGTAAGCCCAGTTGACTTTGGATGGTTGGAGAAAATATACAAGTCTCGTAACTCACAATAATGATGACTGTGGAACGTATTTGGAAATTCAACAATGTAAAAAGGTAAAGGTAGTCCCCTGTGCAAGCACCAGTCATTTTTTACTCTGGGGTGACGCTGCTTTCACAATGTTTTCACGGCAGACTTTTTACGAGATGGTTTGCCATTGCCTTCCCCAGTCATCTACACTTTCCCCCCAGCAAACTGGGGACTCATTTGACCGACCTCGAAAGGATGGAAGGCTGAGTCAACCTCAAGCCAGCTACCTTAACCAGCTTCTGCTGGGATCAAACTTAGGTCGTGAGCAGAGGGCTCCGACTGCAGTACTGCAGCTTTACCACTCTGCACCGAGGGGCTCTTCATATGTACTTCATACAAAATATGAATCACAACTGTCTATGATAGGCCCAAGATACCCAAAAGCCTTATAGAACGTCAAAAAGGAAGCCCAGTATCCGTTATAGTTGCTTCCACTTATACTCATATAGAATTTCCAAATTTGCAATGCAAAATTCCAGCTAAGGTTCCCACAAATCCTTGCAAATTTGTCTGCAGCAAAAACATGCATTGCTAGGAATTGGAAAGGCACATCACCCCCCTTCCCTTACTCAGCGGCATAACAAAATTTGGGAATTTTATATGATGGCAAAATTGACTGACTATAATTCGATCGATGGCTGTGAAACACCTTCCAATTTTAATACTATATGGTTTCCTGTACTTTATTTATTTATTTAGAATTTATATCCCGCCCTTCCCACGAATGGCTCAGGGCGGCTTCCAATAATGAATCCAACATAAAAATTAAACAATATTTAGGCATGTAAAGGGTTAAACATTTAAAACAGATAAAACCTTAAAATTAATAAATAATCCATGTGTATATAAAAGAGATCTGGCAAGTACGTTAAGTTCTCAAGCTAGGTATAGGCTAGCCGGAAGAGGGTCGTCTTACAGGCCCTGCGGAACTGGACAAGGTCCCGCAGGGCCCTCACCTCTTCCGGCAGCTGATTCCACCATGTAGGGGCCATAACAGAGAAAGCCCTTTCTCTGGTGGATTTCAAGCGGGCTTCTTTCGGCCCAGGGACAGTAAGGAGATTTTGTGTTCCCGACCTCAGTACTCTCTGGGGAACATGCGGGGAAAGACGGTCCTTCAGGTAGACAGGTCCCAAGCCATATAGGGCTTTAAAGGTGATAACCAGCACCTTGTACCGGACTCGGTACATCACTGGAAGCCAGTGCAGGGTCCGAAGGCCTGGCTGAATGTGTCCCCACTTTGGGAGATCCAGTAACAGCCGGGCCGTGGCATTCTGCACCAGCTGTAATTTCCGAGTTCGGGACAGGGGCAGCCCCATGATGAGGGCATTACAGTAGTCCAACCTCGAGGTGACTGTAGCATGCATCACTGTTGCTAGGTTGTCGCGCTCCAGGAAGGGGGCCAACTGCCTTGCCCGCCTAAGGTGAAAAAACGCGGACTTGGCAGCGGCTGCTATCTGAGCCTCCATCGTTAGGGAAGGCTCCAATAGCACCCCCAAGCTCCTGACCCTGTCCGCCGCTATCAGCGGCGCACCGTCAAAGGCTGGTAGGGGGATTCCCCTTCCCGGGCCGCGGCGACCCAGGCAAAGGACCTCTGTCTTCGCAGGGTTAAGCTTCAGCCCGCTCAGTCTGAGCCACTCAGCCACGGCACGTAATGCCCGATCTAGGTTTTCCGGGGCGCAGGTCGGCTGGCCGTCCATCAGTAGATAGAGCTGGGTGTCATCAGCGTACTGGTGACACCCTAGCCCGTACCTTCGGGCAATCTGGGCAAGAGGCCACATATAGATGTTAAATAACATCTGGAATATCTAACTGCTCAACAAGAACTCCCTAAAATTGTTAATGATTTACACTTAACGGTAGAATGTCGGCACTGTTTGTTTATTTAATACTATAATTCCTTCCTTTGGAGTACACGTTATATGTACAGTTCAGTGTGGCCAAGTGCAAAGTAATGCACATTGGGGCCAAGTATCCCAGCTACAAATACAAGTTGATGGGGTGTGAACTGGCAGACACTGACCAAGAGAGAGATCTTGGGGTCGTGGTAGATAACTCTCTGAAAATGTCAAGACAGTGTGCGTCTGCTATAAAAAAGGCCAATGCCATGCTGGGAATTATTAGGAAGGGAATTGAAAACAAATCAGCCAGTATCATAATGCCCCTGTATAAATCAATGGTGTGGTCTCATTTGGAGTACTGTGTGCAGTTCTGGTCGCCGCACCCCAAAAAGGATATTATAGCATTGGAGAAAGTCCAGAAAAGGGCAACTAGAATGATTAAAGGGCTGGAACACTTCCCCTATGAAGAAAGGTTTAAACGCTTGGGACTCTTTAGCTTGGAGAAACGTCGACTGCGGGGTGACATGATAGAGGTTTACAAGATAATGCATGGGATTGACAAAGTAGAGAAAGAGGTACTTTTCTCCCTTTCTCACAATACAAGAACTCGTGGGCATTCGATGAAATTGCTGAGCAGACAGGTTAAAACGGACAAAAGGAAGTACTTCTTCACCCAAAGGGTGATTAACATGTGGAATTCACTGCCACAGGAGGTGGTGGCGGCCACAAGCATGGCCACCTTCAAGAGGGGTTTAGATAAAAATATGGAGCAGAGGTCCATCAGTGGCTATTAGCCACAGTGGGTTTGTGTGTATATATATATATATATATATATATATATAAAATTTTGGCCACTGTGTGACACAGAGTGTTGGACTGGATGGGCCATTGACCTGATCCAACATGGCTTCTCTTATGTTCTTATGTATTTATATGAATGTGTGTGTATATGTACGTATATATATATAGGCAGACATCTAGGCAATATTAGCCAATTCATGTTTTTTAAGTGTACTGTTTTATGATTTAAAACCAATAAACTGTTAATTTACAACCATAAATTCTTGCAAATTGATAAAAGTTCTTGCAAACAGAAAGAAAGCAGTCGCTTCTCACATTTTCAAAGGTTTGCGAATCAAATATCGACAGAGAACAACTATGCAAGTTCCACCAAAGCAACAATTGCTGAAGGATTCCAACTTCTAAATCCCTTTGGATTATTATCAAAAGATGTTTGTAGGAACGTTTTGACTGGAATTATGCACAGAAAATTTGGAAACTGCCTGAGTATAGTTGGAAGCATCTAGAACAGATATTGGGGCTTCCCTTTTGATGTTCTAAAGACTTTTGGATATCTTGGGCCTACATATTATGGACATTTGTGATTTGTATGAGTTACGTTGTTGAATCTCTGAATATTTTCTATTTTATTGTGGCCTATATTTTGTAAATTTTCTCTGGGTATTATGGTTCATTATGGTTCAGCTCCGACGTCACACAAAAGGACGGTTTAACCCAGGGGTGGCCAAACTTGCTTTCATGTAAGAGCCACACAGACTAAACATCAGGCGTTTGAGAGCTGCAAGTCAGGAAGAGAGGTGGAAAGAAAGCAATTTTAACTCTCAAAATGAATTATCCTGGTTTGGAGCAGTGATTTAAAAAGATTTAAAGAGAGAAATGCCTTCTCCAAGACAGCTGACAGGGCAGTTGGGGGCTTGAAGAGCCACTAAGCGTGTGTGAAAGAGCCGCAGGTGGCTCCCGACCCACAGTTTGGTCACCCCTGGTTTAACCAAACTGTGGTTAATGCGACAGTCTGAATGCAGGTCACTTCCCTAGGGTTAGATTGGTGGTGGAAAGCATCTCCAGGTCTTAAGGTGATGCTGTAGTTTTCAAGGCAAGAGACATCTATAGGTGGGTTGTTGGTGTCTGCCTCAGCGTAGCAGTCCTGGTCTTCTTTGGTGGTGGCCCCTTCCCCATTACTAAGCAGGGCTGACCTTGCTTAACTTACAGGCAGGTCTGGGCCAGCCAGATCAGGGCATGGCTAGGTTAGGGTTTGCCAAAACAGAACGCAGTGTGAAATCACAGAATCTTAGTGTACAATAGTGTAAATAAAAAACTGCTAAGAGACATCATAAATTTTAAGTGACAAAACAGTGTAATGTGAACATCAGTGGTGTTCTGACCAGGCTTGCTCAGAGAACTTCAAATGAACAAGCACATGCTTCAAAAGGATATTCCCACAAGACAGCTCAAAAGCAGTTCAACAAAACTTCCCAATCACAAAGGAATATCCATATTCCAGTATTAGTTCATAGAACTAAAGGAAGCCCTTCCAAAGACGTCTGTTCTAGATATCAAGACGTTTCATCCATCTTTCTTCAGTTTGGAGGCTTATTTATCACTGGAACCCAATCTTTACAATACATTCATAGACGACCAACAAGGTTCAAGACATATGTTAGATTTCCAGGTTCTCCTAACGGATATGAAACCTCTTGATATCTAGAACAGATGTCTTTGGATGAGCTTTAATTCTATGAACTAATACTGGTATATGGATATCCCTTTGTGATTGGAAAGTTTTGAACTGTCTTGTGGGAATATCCTTTTGAAACGTGTGCTTGTTCATTTGAAGTTCTCTGTGCAAGCCTGGCCAGACCACCACTGGCCTTCACATTACACTGTTTAGTCATTTAAGTTACAGTGTCTCTTAGCGGTTTTGTATTTACACAAAACAGAACGCAGAGGCATAGTTACAAGTTGGCTCGGTAAACCACAGCTCGTCTGAACAATGGTTTCTGGCGTTGTGCGACTGTGAGATCCTGGCTCGTCCCCCGAGGCTTCTCCAGCCCCCAGTGGAGGCTGACAGATAAGCTAAGCCAGGGGGAAGAGGGGGAGACCAAGGTAATGAACCAGGATTTGAATGACCACCTGCTGGCTGAAGCCAGGGTGGACAAGGCAGCTGCAGTGGAAACAAACCACGGTTTTGCGTGATGCCCGAGCTGAGGCTTTGGTCGCTCTGTATTTAAACAGCCGCACCAAATAAGAGATCAAATAGATTTGCTGGGTAAGAACTTTGGAGTTGGACTCCCTTCACCAGCTTTCACTCTTGAAAGCTTACGATAACACCCCCCCGCCGCAATAAAAATCTTGTTGGTTGCTAAGGAACTGCTGGACTCCGATCTAGTTGTTCGGCTGATTGACACAGCTACCCCATCTGAACTGGTATTTAACACACACCTGCCGGAGGAGGCGAGGGCCTTGCGGGACCTCGCTCGGTTCCGCAAGGCCTGCAAGACAACACTATTCCGGCTGCCCTTCAATGGATCCTGAACTGCCAATAGAGTAGCAGGAACGGATACCTAATAAGTACTGAACGCCATTGGAAATGAAAGGACATCGAACGAGATCGGCACCAAATTGTTTTAATTATGAACCGCTGACTTGATGAATTGCTTGTATGGAACTAATGCGGTTGAATTGTTTTATTGCGATTTTATGAGCTGTGAGCCGCCCTGAGCCTGCTTCGGTGGGGAGGGTGGGAGAGAAATCTAATAAATCCCAATCTCCCCTTCCCCCTTTGTATATTAATACTGTTAATCAGGACTTTTTTTGAGCAGGAATACACAGAGGAATGCCGTTCCGGTTGGCTTGGCGTCAGGGGGTGTGTGGCCTAATGCACAAATAAGTTCATGCTGGGCTTTTCGCTACAAAAAAGCAGTGTGAAACAATTACACGTGGGGTGTGGCCTAATATGCAAATGAGTTCCTGTTGGGCTTTTTCCCTACAAAAAAAAGCCCTGCGTGGAAAATGGTGGTGTCAGGTGGTGTGGCCTAATATGCAAATGAGCTCCTGCTGGGCTTTTCCCACAAGAAGCCCTGTGCAGAAAATAGTGATGTCAGGGGTGTGTGGCCTAATATGCAAATGAGCTCCTGCTGGGCTTCTCCCACACAAAAAGCCCTGTGCAGAAAATAGTGATGTCAGGGGTGTGTGGCCTAATATGCAAATGAGCTCCTGCTGGGCTTTTCCCACACAAAAAGCCCTGTGCAGAAAATAGTGATGTCGGGGGGGGGGGGGGGAGAGATGGCCTAATATGCAAATGAGTTCCTGCTGGGCTTTTTCTACCAAAAAAGCCCTGCCGTTAATGAAAACTGCACTCTTCCTCTTTCCCAGTTACCAGCCTGTCCTTTCAACAGCTACATACTTCTGCAGCTCTCTCCTAGTCTACCAGAACACAGGCAGTTTTTAAACTCTCTCTCTCTCTTGTGTCTCTGCTGCTCTTTCAGTGGTCAGTTCCCACGACCCCGACGTAAGCATCGGTCTGCTGAGAGTCTCCATGGAAGCGGCTGCTGCCTTGCGCCTCATCTATTGGGCGGGCAAAAGAAACAGCGATGAAGGGGTATGACGGGCCAGGCCCCCAACAGAAAAGATTCTAGGACCAAACTTGGGGGGTGGGGGGAATGTCATTGGAGACAAAGCGAGAACGAAGCCAACCAATAAACTTTCCAAATCCTTAAAAAAAACATTTTTATTGATCAGTTTTTCCAAAGTCAAAAATACCGGGTGCTAAACGGCTACCGGGGAAAAAAAGAGGATCTGAGAAAGCTCCCCCCCGCCCTGAATCACTGAACCCCCCCCCCCTCCCCAGAAGAAAAACAAAGGGGGGAGGGGGCAGGCGATGAATTCAACCCCTCCTGTGCCCTTTCCTGTCCTCAAACACTCGCTCACTGGAGACCCGACTGAGAGGAAAATACCAAAAACAGATAAATACGGACAGAGCCTGACAATGTGAAACAGAAAATAATTGCAAGAGCGCTTTTCTCGTGCGCCTCTTTCCTCCCCTCCCCATTACTGTTCTGAGATGGGATTCTTCTGCGCTTTGCGGGGTTTTGATTTGAGAAACTGAACAGAAACACCCTGTGCCCCCCCCCCCCCGCAGCATCGGGGGTCCACTTCCCTGAAGCGCTTGTTCTTGCTCAAGTGCAACTCTCAGGCCAACGGTCCCTCCAGGCCCCGGCCGGTCTTAAGAACGAAGATCCTGGGAGTCAAGGAAGGGAGCTGTGTGGGGAAGAGGGCTCCAAAGCCGGCAGACCCGCTGGGAGAGGGGGAAAGGCGAGGGCGAAAGAAAAGGGGGAAGGTGGGAACTGCAGAGAAGCGCATCACTTGACACCACACTCCTGAGCCTCTCCCGTCCTGTGCCTCCCCTCGGCAAAAATGGCACGTCCGTGGTGACAAGAAAAA